>NW_027288797.1:300000-375807 GCF_037038585.1 Patagioenas fasciata
CACTGATGCCTAAGCAAACGCGTGGCCACACACACGCACACATCCGCAAGCGCGCCTACTCCCATCTATTGAGGGAAAGACGGACGAGCTCTTTGGTTGCTCTTCACAGGCTTGTCCCTGATCTATAGCTGAGGGCAAACACTTGTGTGCTTGTGGGAGAGCCTGTGTCTTTCCTGGAAGCGTTTGGGAGTTTTGCTCAGACGCGTGTTTCCTCAAGTTCAAGAATCAAGATCTAGGATACCTGCAGACAGGTGCCTGTTTGTGTGGAGACAGTCTGTTTGAAACTGTGTTCCTCAGCGCCCGCTCTTTCTCCCCGTCGCTCCACACGCCTGGGAGTCCCTTTCTTTCTCTCCACAAGCACGTGTGTTGACTTCGTCGCACATGTGCATCTGCACAAGCGTTGAGCTCAGCAGAGCGTGTCTCTTGACACTTGATGTGCGTTGGCTGTGTCTGCCTGCTCCAGTGAAGAGAGAAACGGGAAATCATCTTGGTAGAGGCAACAAAGCAAAAGCGAGGCAGGATTGACATCTGCTCAACAGAGACGGATTCCCTGCGCTGACACAGTTCACAGTTACACGAGAAGCAATCTGAGCGGTCCGTCGACCGGAGACGTGTTTCCCAAGAGGTCGTTTAGCGAGTGAACAGCAGTGTGCGCGACTTTCAGGAGTGTGCCTGGAAAGTGCCAGAATCACCAGGAGCATCTGTGCAAAAGCTGCTGCCTCTGTGACCGCATTGAGGCACGTTCGCGTGTCTGCGAGTATATAGACGGCTCTTTCGCGTTCACTCCGAGGGAAACGGTCCGCTATTGCTTCTGTGCGCACAGACGCGATTCCCTTGTCTCTTGCGAACACAGGGAACTCTGTGCATCCAAATCTACAGGCTAAGGACGCGTCTGCATATGTTTTGGTGAACAATCGAGTGTGCGTGTTCTGACAGCTGCCTCTATGCAGACGTCTCCACAGAGCCACTTCTGAATGCCCCGCAGCCCAGGACTGAATGGATACACTAACAAGTGCACCGGTGTGAGCAACCACATATGCAGAAGGACGTCTTTCATCTCACAGAAGCGCGAACGTCTTGGCGTTCAAGCACATGGCAGAAACAAGGTGTGAACAGATGAGCTGCTGCTATTTTCTCCGTTCGGCATGCTTCGTTGTAGCTCTCTTGCCGGTCGCCGGCTTAGCGGCTTGCTTTGCGCGACTAGCTCTGGGGAGAGAAGGAGATAGCGCCGGAAACCTCGCCTTTTGCCTTCTTCGGCGCTGGAACCTGGTTGCTGCGCCTTCTCTTTGTCCATGTGCACACACACGATTCCTCAGCGAAAACCATGCAGAAACCTTTCCACGAGCACCCAGGGATGTGCACCCAGCACCACGTGCACGCACACGCAGCTAGAGAAAAGCACCTACCTTTTCACACACTGATGCCTAAGCAAACGCGTGGCCACACACACGCACACATCCGCAAGCGCGCCTACTCCCATCTATTGAGGGAAAGACGGACGAGCTCTTTGGTTGCTCTTCACAGGCTTGTCCCTGATCTATAGCTGAGGGCAAACACTTGTGTGCTTGTGGGAGAGCCTGTGTCTTTCCTGGAAGCGTTTGGGAGTTTTGCTCAGACGCGTGTTTCCTCAAGTTCAAGAATCAAGATCTAGGATACCTGCAGACAGGTGCCTGTTTGTGTGGAGACAGTCTGTTTGAAACTGTGTTCCTCAGCGCCCGCTCTTTCTCCCCGTCGCTCCACACGCCTGGGAGTCCCTTTCTTTCTCTCCACAAGCACGTGTGTTGACTTCGTCGCACATGTGCATCTGCACAAGCGTTGAGCTCAGCAGAGCGTGTCTCTTGACACTTGATGTGCGTTGGCTGTGTCTGCCTGCTCCAGTGAAGAGAGAAACGGGAAATCATCTTGGTAGAGGCAACAAAGCAAAAGCGAGGCAGGATTGACATCTGCTCAACAGAGACGGATTCCCTGCGCTGACACAGTTCACAGTTACACGAGAAGCAATCTGAGCGGTCCGTCGACCGGAGACGTGTTTCCCAAGAGGTCGTTTAGCGAGTGAACAGCAGTGTGCGCGACTTTCAGGAGTGTGCCTGGAAAGTGCCAGAATCACCAGGAGCATCTGTGCAAAAGCTGCTGCCTCTGTGACCGCATTGAGGCACGTTCGCGTGTCTGCGAGTATATAGACGGCTCTTTCGCGTTCACTCCGAGGGAAACGGTCCGCTATTGCTTCTGTGCGCACAGACGCGATTCCCTTGTCTCTTGCGAACACAGGGAACTCTGTGCATCCAAATCTACAGGCTAAGGACGCGTCTGCATATGTTTTGGTGAACAATCGAGTGTGCGTGTTCTGACAGCTGCCTCTATGCAGACGTCTCCACAGAGCCACTTCTGAATGCCCCGCAGCCCAGGACTGAATGGATACACTAACAAGTGCACCGGTGTGAGCAACCACATATGCAGAAGGACGTCTTTCATCTCACAGAAGCGCGAACGTCTTGGCGTTCAAGCACATGGCAGAAACAAGGTGTGAACAGATGAGCTGCTGCTATTTTCTCCGTTCGGCATGCTTCGTTGTAGCTCTCTTGCCGGTCGCCGGCTTAGCGGCTTGCTTTGCGCGACTAGCTCTGGGGAGAGAAGGAGATAGCGCCGGAAACCTCGCCTTTTGCCTTCTTCGGCGCTGGAACCTGGTTGCTGCGCCTTCTCTTTGTCCATGTGCACACACACGATTCCTCAGCGAAAACCATGCAGAAACCTTTCCACGAGCACCCAGGGATGTGCACCCAGCACCACGTGCACGCACACGCAGCTAGAGAAAAGCACCTACCTTTTCACACACTGATGCCTAAGCAAACGCGTGGCCACACACACGCACACATCCGCAAGCGCGCCTACTCCCATCTATTGAGGGAAAGACGGACGAGCTCTTTGGTTGCTCTTCACAGGCTTGTCCCTGATCTATAGCTGAGGGCAAACACTTGTGTGCTTGTGGGAGAGCCTGTGTCTTTCCTGGAAGCGTTTGGGAGTTTTGCTCAGACGCGTGTTTCCTCAAGTTCAAGAATCAAGATCTAGGATACCTGCAGACAGGTGCCTGTTTGTGTGGAGACAGTCTGTTTGAAACTGTGTTCCTCAGCGCCCGCTCTTTCTCCCCGTCGCTCCACACGCCTGGGAGTCCCTTTCTTTCTCTCCACAAGCACGTGTGTTGACTTCGTCGCACATGTGCATCTGCACAAGCGTTGAGCTCAGCAGAGCGTGTCTCTTGACACTTGATGTGCGTTGGCTGTGTCTGCCTGCTCCAGTGAAGAGAGAAACGGGAAATCATCTTGGTAGAGGCAACAAAGCAAAAGCGAGGCAGGATTGACATCTGCTCAACAGAGACGGATTCCCTGCGCTGACACAGTTCACAGTTACACGAGAAGCAATCTGAGCGGTCCGTCGACCGGAGACGTGTTTCCCAAGAGGTCGTTTAGCGAGTGAACAGCAGTGTGCGCGACTTTCAGGAGTGTGCCTGGAAAGTGCCAGAATCACCAGGAGCATCTGTGCAAAAGCTGCTGCCTCTGTGACCGCATTGAGGCACGTTCGCGTGTCTGCGAGTATATAGACGGCTCTTTCGCGTTCACTCCGAGGGAAACGGTCCGCTATTGCTTCTGTGCGCACAGACGCGATTCCCTTGTCTCTTGCGAACACAGGGAACTCTGTGCATCCAAATCTACAGGCTAAGGACGCGTCTGCATATGTTTTGGTGAACAATCGAGTGTGCGTGTTCTGACAGCTGCCTCTATGCAGACGTCTCCACAGAGCCACTTCTGAATGCCCCGCAGCCCAGGACTGAATGGATACACTAACAAGTGCACCGGTGTGAGCAACCACATATGCAGAAGGACGTCTTTCATCTCACAGAAGCGCGAACGTCTTGGCGTTCAAGCACATGGCAGAAACAAGGTGTGAACAGATGAGCTGCTGCTATTTTCTCCGTTCGGCATGCTTCGTTGTAGCTCTCTTGCCGGTCGCCGGCTTAGCGGCTTGCTTTGCGCGACTAGCTCTGGGGAGAGAAGGAGATAGCGCCGGAAACCTCGCCTTTTGCCTTCTTCGGCGCTGGAACCTGGTTGCTGCGCCTTCTCTTTGTCCATGTGCACACACACGATTCCTCAGCGAAAACCATGCAGAAACCTTTCCACGAGCACCCAGGGATGTGCACCCAGCACCACGTGCACGCACACGCAGCTAGAGAAAAGCACCTACCTTTTCACACACTGATGCCTAAGCAAACGCGTGGCCACACACACGCACACATCCGCAAGCGCGCCTACTCCCATCTATTGAGGGAAAGACGGACGAGCTCTTTGGTTGCTCTTCACAGGCTTGTCCCTGATCTATAGCTGAGGGCAAACACTTGTGTGCTTGTGGGAGAGCCTGTGTCTTTCCTGGAAGCGTTTGGGAGTTTTGCTCAGACGCGTGTTTCCTCAAGTTCAAGAATCAAGATCTAGGATACCTGCAGACAGGTGCCTGTTTGTGTGGAGACAGTCTGTTTGAAACTGTGTTCCTCAGCGCCCGCTCTTTCTCCCCGTCGCTCCACACGCCTGGGAGTCCCTTTCTTTCTCTCCACAAGCACGTGTGTTGACTTCGTCGCACATGTGCATCTGCACAAGCGTTGAGCTCAGCAGAGCGTGTCTCTTGACACTTGATGTGCGTTGGCTGTGTCTGCCTGCTCCAGTGAAGAGAGAAACGGGAAATCATCTTGGTAGAGGCAACAAAGCAAAAGCGAGGCAGGATTGACATCTGCTCAACAGAGACGGATTCCCTGCGCTGACACAGTTCACAGTTACACGAGAAGCAATCTGAGCGGTCCGTCGACCGGAGACGTGTTTCCCAAGAGGTCGTTTAGCGAGTGAACAGCAGTGTGCGCGACTTTCAGGAGTGTGCCTGGAAAGTGCCAGAATCACCAGGAGCATCTGTGCAAAAGCTGCTGCCTCTGTGACCGCATTGAGGCACGTTCGCGTGTCTGCGAGTATATAGACGGCTCTTTCGCGTTCACTCCGAGGGAAACGGTCCGCTATTGCTTCTGTGCGCACAGACGCGATTCCCTTGTCTCTTGCGAACACAGGGAACTCTGTGCATCCAAATCTACAGGCTAAGGACGCGTCTGCATATGTTTTGGTGAACAATCGAGTGTGCGTGTTCTGACAGCTGCCTCTATGCAGACGTCTCCACAGAGCCACTTCTGAATGCCCCGCAGCCCAGGACTGAATGGATACACTAACAAGTGCACCGGTGTGAGCAACCACATATGCAGAAGGACGTCTTTCATCTCACAGAAGCGCGAACGTCTTGGCGTTCAAGCACATGGCAGAAACAAGGTGTGAACAGATGAGCTGCTGCTATTTTCTCCGTTCGGCATGCTTCGTTGTAGCTCTCTTGCCGGTCGCCGGCTTAGCGGCTTGCTTTGCGCGACTAGCTCTGGGGAGAGAAGGAGATAGCGCCGGAAACCTCGCCTTTTGCCTTCTTCGGCGCTGGAACCTGGTTGCTGCGCCTTCTCTTTGTCCATGTGCACACACACGATTCCTCAGCGAAAACCATGCAGAAACCTTTCCACGAGCACCCAGGGATGTGCACCCAGCACCACGTGCACGCACACGCAGCTAGAGAAAAGCACCTACCTTTTCACACACTGATGCCTAAGCAAACGCGTGGCCACACACACGCACACATCCGCAAGCGCGCCTACTCCCATCTATTGAGGGAAAGACGGACGAGCTCTTTGGTTGCTCTTCACAGGCTTGTCCCTGATCTATAGCTGAGGGCAAACACTTGTGTGCTTGTGGGAGAGCCTGTGTCTTTCCTGGAAGCGTTTGGGAGTTTTGCTCAGACGCGTGTTTCCTCAAGTTCAAGAATCAAGATCTAGGATACCTGCAGACAGGTGCCTGTTTGTGTGGAGACAGTCTGTTTGAAACTGTGTTCCTCAGCGCCCGCTCTTTCTCCCCGTCGCTCCACACGCCTGGGAGTCCCTTTCTTTCTCTCCACAAGCACGTGTGTTGACTTCGTCGCACATGTGCATCTGCACAAGCGTTGAGCTCAGCAGAGCGTGTCTCTTGACACTTGATGTGCGTTGGCTGTGTCTGCCTGCTCCAGTGAAGAGAGAAACGGGAAATCATCTTGGTAGAGGCAACAAAGCAAAAGCGAGGCAGGATTGACATCTGCTCAACAGAGACGGATTCCCTGCGCTGACACAGTTCACAGTTACACGAGAAGCAATCTGAGCGGTCCGTCGACCGGAGACGTGTTTCCCAAGAGGTCGTTTAGCGAGTGAACAGCAGTGTGCGCGACTTTCAGGAGTGTGCCTGGAAAGTGCCAGAATCACCAGGAGCATCTGTGCAAAAGCTGCTGCCTCTGTGACCGCATTGAGGCACGTTCGCGTGTCTGCGAGTATATAGACGGCTCTTTCGCGTTCACTCCGAGGGAAACGGTCCGCTATTGCTTCTGTGCGCACAGACGCGATTCCCTTGTCTCTTGCGAACACAGGGAACTCTGTGCATCCAAATCTACAGGCTAAGGACGCGTCTGCATATGTTTTGGTGAACAATCGAGTGTGCGTGTTCTGACAGCTGCCTCTATGCAGACGTCTCCACAGAGCCACTTCTGAATGCCCCGCAGCCCAGGACTGAATGGATACACTAACAAGTGCACCGGTGTGAGCAACCACATATGCAGAAGGACGTCTTTCATCTCACAGAAGCGCGAACGTCTTGGCGTTCAAGCACATGGCAGAAACAAGGTGTGAACAGATGAGCTGCTGCTATTTTCTCCGTTCGGCATGCTTCGTTGTAGCTCTCTTGCCGGTCGCCGGCTTAGCGGCTTGCTTTGCGCGACTAGCTCTGGGGAGAGAAGGAGATAGCGCCGGAAACCTCGCCTTTTGCCTTCTTCGGCGCTGGAACCTGGTTGCTGCGCCTTCTCTTTGTCCATGTGCACACACACGATTCCTCAGCGAAAACCATGCAGAAACCTTTCCACGAGCACCCAGGGATGTGCACCCAGCACCACGTGCACGCACACGCAGCTAGAGAAAAGCACCTACCTTTTCACACACTGATGCCTAAGCAAACGCGTGGCCACACACACGCACACATCCGCAAGCGCGCCTACTCCCATCTATTGAGGGAAAGACGGACGAGCTCTTTGGTTGCTCTTCACAGGCTTGTCCCTGATCTATAGCTGAGGGCAAACACTTGTGTGCTTGTGGGAGAGCCTGTGTCTTTCCTGGAAGCGTTTGGGAGTTTTGCTCAGACGCGTGTTTCCTCAAGTTCAAGAATCAAGATCTAGGATACCTGCAGACAGGTGCCTGTTTGTGTGGAGACAGTCTGTTTGAAACTGTGTTCCTCAGCGCCCGCTCTTTCTCCCCGTCGCTCCACACGCCTGGGAGTCCCTTTCTTTCTCTCCACAAGCACGTGTGTTGACTTCGTCGCACATGTGCATCTGCACAAGCGTTGAGCTCAGCAGAGCGTGTCTCTTGACACTTGATGTGCGTTGGCTGTGTCTGCCTGCTCCAGTGAAGAGAGAAACGGGAAATCATCTTGGTAGAGGCAACAAAGCAAAAGCGAGGCAGGATTGACATCTGCTCAACAGAGACGGATTCCCTGCGCTGACACAGTTCACAGTTACACGAGAAGCAATCTGAGCGGTCCGTCGACCGGAGACGTGTTTCCCAAGAGGTCGTTTAGCGAGTGAACAGCAGTGTGCGCGACTTTCAGGAGTGTGCCTGGAAAGTGCCAGAATCACCAGGAGCATCTGTGCAAAAGCTGCTGCCTCTGTGACCGCATTGAGGCACGTTCGCGTGTCTGCGAGTATATAGACGGCTCTTTCGCGTTCACTCCGAGGGAAACGGTCCGCTATTGCTTCTGTGCGCACAGACGCGATTCCCTTGTCTCTTGCGAACACAGGGAACTCTGTGCATCCAAATCTACAGGCTAAGGACGCGTCTGCATATGTTTTGGTGAACAATCGAGTGTGCGTGTTCTGACAGCTGCCTCTATGCAGACGTCTCCACAGAGCCACTTCTGAATGCCCCGCAGCCCAGGACTGAATGGATACACTAACAAGTGCACCGGTGTGAGCAACCACATATGCAGAAGGACGTCTTTCATCTCACAGAAGCGCGAACGTCTTGGCGTTCAAGCACATGGCAGAAACAAGGTGTGAACAGATGAGCTGCTGCTATTTTCTCCGTTCGGCATGCTTCGTTGTAGCTCTCTTGCCGGTCGCCGGCTTAGCGGCTTGCTTTGCGCGACTAGCTCTGGGGAGAGAAGGAGATAGCGCCGGAAACCTCGCCTTTTGCCTTCTTCGGCGCTGGAACCTGGTTGCTGCGCCTTCTCTTTGTTCATGTGCACACACACGATTCCTCAGCGAAAACCATGCAGAAACCTTTCCACGAGCACCCAGGGATGTGCACCCAGCACCACGTGCACGCACACGCAGCTAGAGAAAAGCACCTACCTTTTCACACACTGATGCCTAAGCAAACGCGTGGCCACACACACGCACACATCCGCAAGCGCGCCTACTCCCATCTATTGAGGGAAAGACGGACGAGCTCTTTGGTTGCTCTTCACAGGCTTGTCCCTGATCTATAGCTGAGGGCAAACACTTGTGTGCTTGTGGGAGAGCCTGTGTCTTTCCTGGAAGCGTTTGGGAGTTTTGCTCAGACGCGTGTTTCCTCAAGTTCAAGAATCAAGATCTAGGATACCTGCAGACAGGTGCCTGTTTGTGTGGAGACAGTCTGTTTGAAACTGTGTTCCTCAGCGCCCGCTCTTTCTCCCCGTCGCTCCACACGCCTGGGAGTCCCTTTCTTTCTCTCCACAAGCACGTGTGTTGACTTCGTCGCACATGTGCATCTGCACAAGCGTTGAGCTCAGCAGAGCGTGTCTCTTGACACTTGATGTGCGTTGGCTGTGTCTGCCTGCTCCAGTGAAGAGAGAAACGGGAAATCATCTTGGTAGAGGCAACAAAGCAAAAGCGAGGCAGGATTGACATCTGCTCAACAGAGACGGATTCCCTGCGCTGACACAGTTCACAGTTACACGAGAAGCAATCTGAGCGGTCCGTCGACCGGAGACGTGTTTCCCAAGAGGTCGTTTAGCGAGTGAACAGCAGTGTGCGCGACTTTCAGGAGTGTGCCTGGAAAGTGCCAGAATCACCAGGAGCATCTGTGCAAAAGCTGCTGCCTCTGTGACCGCATTGAGGCACGTTCGCGTGTCTGCGAGTATATAGACGGCTCTTTCGCGTTCACTCCGAGGGAAACGGTCCGCTATTGCTTCTGTGCGCACAGACGCGATTCCCTTGTCTCTTGCGAACACAGGGAACTCTGTGCATCCAAATCTACAGGCTAAGGACGCGTCTGCATATGTTTTGGTGAACAATCGAGTGTGCGTGTTCTGACAGCTGCCTCTATGCAGACGTCTCCACAGAGCCACTTCTGAATGCCCCGCAGCCCAGGACTGAATGGATACACTAACAAGTGCACCGGTGTGAGCAACCACATATGCAGAAGGACGTCTTTCATCTCACAGAAGCGCGAACGTCTTGGCGTTCAAGCACATGGCAGAAACAAGGTGTGAACAGATGAGCTGCTGCTATTTTCTCCGTTCGGCATGCTTCGTTGTAGCTCTCTTGCCGGTCGCCGGCTTAGCGGCTTGCTTTGCGCGACTAGCTCTGGGGAGAGAAGGAGATAGCGCCGGAAACCTCGCCTTTTGCCTTCTTCGGCGCTGGAACCTGGTTGCTGCGCCTTCTCTTTGTCCATGTGCACACACACGATTCCTCAGCGAAAACCATGCAGAAACCTTTCCACGAGCACCCAGGGATGTGCACCCAGCACCACGTGCACGCACACGCAGCTAGAGAAAAGCACCTACCTTTTCACACACTGATGCCTAAGCAAACGCGTGGCCACACACACGCACACATCCGCAAGCGCGCCTACTCCCATCTATTGAGGGAAAGACGGACGAGCTCTTTGGTTGCTCTTCACAGGCTTGTCCCTGATCTATAGCTGAGGGCAAACACTTGTGTGCTTGTGGGAGAGCCTGTGTCTTTCCTGGAAGCGTTTGGGAGTTTTGCTCAGACGCGTGTTTCCTCAAGTTCAAGAATCAAGATCTAGGATACCTGCAGACAGGTGCCTGTTTGTGTGGAGACAGTCTGTTTGAAACTGTGTTCCTCAGCGCCCGCTCTTTCTCCCCGTCGCTCCACACGCCTGGGAGTCCCTTTCTTTCTCTCCACAAGCACGTGTGTTGACTTCGTCGCACATGTGCATCTGCACAAGCGTTGAGCTCAGCAGAGCGTGTCTCTTGACACTTGATGTGCGTTGGCTGTGTCTGCCTGCTCCAGTGAAGAGAGAAACGGGAAATCATCTTGGTAGAGGCAACAAAGCAAAAGCGAGGCAGGATTGACATCTGCTCAACAGAGACGGATTCCCTGCGCTGACACAGTTCACAGTTACACGAGAAGCAATCTGAGCGGTCCGTCGACCGGAGACGTGTTTCCCAAGAGGTCGTTTAGCGAGTGAACAGCAGTGTGCGCGACTTTCAGGAGTGTGCCTGGAAAGTGCCAGAATCACCAGGAGCATCTGTGCAAAAGCTGCTGCCTCTGTGACCGCATTGAGGCACGTTCGCGTGTCTGCGAGTATATAGACGGCTCTTTCGCGTTCACTCCGAGGGAAACGGTCCGCTATTGCTTCTGTGCGCACAGACGCGATTCCCTTGTCTCTTGCGAACACAGGGAACTCTGTGCATCCAAATCTACAGGCTAAGGACGCGTCTGCATATGTTTTGGTGAACAATCGAGTGTGCGTGTTCTGACAGCTGCCTCTATGCAGACGTCTCCACAGAGCCACTTCTGAATGCCCCGCAGCCCAGGACTGAATGGATACACTAACAAGTGCACCGGTGTGAGCAACCACATATGCAGAAGGACGTCTTTCATCTCACAGAAGCGCGAACGTCTTGGCGTTCAAGCACATGGCAGAAACAAGGTGTGAACAGATGAGCTGCTGCTATTTTCTCCGTTCGGCATGCTTCGTTGTAGCTCTCTTGCCGGTCGCCGGCTTAGCGGCTTGCTTTGCGCGACTAGCTCTGGGGAGAGAAGGAGATAGCGCCGGAAACCTCGCCTTTTGCCTTCTTCGGCGCTGGAACCTGGTTGCTGCGCCTTCTCTTTGTCCATGTGCACACACACGATTCCTCAGCGAAAACCATGCAGAAACCTTTCCACGAGCACCCAGGGATGTGCACCCAGCACCACGTGCACGCACACGCAGCTAGAGAAAAGCACCTACCTTTTCACACACTGATGCCTAAGCAAACGCGTGGCCACACACACGCACACATCCGCAAGCGCGCCTACTCCCATCTATTGAGGGAAAGACGGACGAGCTCTTTGGTTGCTCTTCACAGGCTTGTCCCTGATCTATAGCTGAGGGCAAACACTTGTGTGCTTGTGGGAGAGCCTGTGTCTTTCCTGGAAGCGTTTGGGAGTTTTGCTCAGACGCGTGTTTCCTCAAGTTCAAGAATCAAGATCTAGGATACCTGCAGACAGGTGCCTGTTTGTGTGGAGACAGTCTGTTTGAAACTGTGTTCCTCAGCGCCCGCTCTTTCTCCCCGTCGCTCCACACGCCTGGGAGTCCCTTTCTTTCTCTCCACAAGCACGTGTGTTGACTTCGTCGCACATGTGCATCTGCACAAGCGTTGAGCTCAGCAGAGCGTGTCTCTTGACACTTGATGTGCGTTGGCTGTGTCTGCCTGCTCCAGTGAAGAGAGAAACGGGAAATCATCTTGGTAGAGGCAACAAAGCAAAAGCGAGGCAGGATTGACATCTGCTCAACAGAGACGGATTCCCTGCGCTGACACAGTTCACAGTTACACGAGAAGCAATCTGAGCGGTCCGTCGACCGGAGACGTGTTTCCCAAGAGGTCGTTTAGCGAGTGAACAGCAGTGTGCGCGACTTTCAGGAGTGTGCCTGGAAAGTGCCAGAATCACCAGGAGCATCTGTGCAAAAGCTGCTGCCTCTGTGACCGCATTGAGGCACGTTCGCGTGTCTGCGAGTATATAGACGGCTCTTTCGCGTTCACTCCGAGGGAAACGGTCCGCTATTGCTTCTGTGCGCACAGACGCGATTCCCTTGTCTCTTGCGAACACAGGGAACTCTGTGCATCCAAATCTACAGGCTAAGGACGCGTCTGCATATGTTTTGGTGAACAATCGAGTGTGCGTGTTCTGACAGCTGCCTCTATGCAGACGTCTCCACAGAGCCACTTCTGAATGCCCCGCAGCCCAGGACTGAATGGATACACTAACAAGTGCACCGGTGTGAGCAACCACATATGCAGAAGGACGTCTTTCATCTCACAGAAGCGCGAACGTCTTGGCGTTCAAGCACATGGCAGAAACAAGGTGTGAACAGATGAGCTGCTGCTATTTTCTCCGTTCGGCATGCTTCGTTGTAGCTCTCTTGCCGGTCGCCGGCTTAGCGGCTTGCTTTGCGCGACTAGCTCTGGGGAGAGAAGGAGATAGCGCCGGAAACCTCGCCTTTTGCCTTCTTCGGCGCTGGAACCTGGTTGCTGCGCCTTCTCTTTGTCCATGTGCACACACACGATTCCTCAGCGAAAACCATGCAGAAACCTTTCCACGAGCACCCAGGGATGTGCACCCAGCACCACGTGCACGCACACGCAGCTAGAGAAAAGCACCTACCTTTTCACACACTGATGCCTAAGCAAACGCGTGGCCACACACACGCACACATCCGCAAGCGCGCCTACTCCCATCTATTGAGGGAAAGACGGACGAGCTCTTTGGTTGCTCTTCACAGGCTTGTCCCTGATCTATAGCTGAGGGCAAACACTTGTGTGCTTGTGGGAGAGCCTGTGTCTTTCCTGGAAGCGTTTGGGAGTTTTGCTCAGACGCGTGTTTCCTCAAGTTCAAGAATCAAGATCTAGGATACCTGCAGACAGGTGCCTGTTTGTGTGGAGACAGTCTGTTTGAAACTGTGTTCCTCAGCGCCCGCTCTTTCTCCCCGTCGCTCCACACGCCTGGGAGTCCCTTTCTTTCTCTCCACAAGCACGTGTGTTGACTTCGTCGCACATGTGCATCTGCACAAGCGTTGAGCTCAGCAGAGCGTGTCTCTTGACACTTGATGTGCGTTGGCTGTGTCTGCCTGCTCCAGTGAAGAGAGAAACGGGAAATCATCTTGGTAGAGGCAACAAAGCAAAAGCGAGGCAGGATTGACATCTGCTCAACAGAGACGGATTCCCTGCGCTGACACAGTTCACAGTTACACGAGAAGCAATCTGAGCGGTCCGTCGACCGGAGACGTGTTTCCCAAGAGGTCGTTTAGCGAGTGAACAGCAGTGTGCGCGACTTTCAGGAGTGTGCCTGGAAAGTGCCAGAATCACCAGGAGCATCTGTGCAAAAGCTGCTGCCTCTGTGACCGCATTGAGGCACGTTCGCGTGTCTGCGAGTATATAGACGGCTCTTTCGCGTTCACTCCGAGGGAAACGGTCCGCTATTGCTTCTGTGCGCACAGACGCGATTCCCTTGTCTCTTGCGAACACAGGGAACTCTGTGCATCCAAATCTACAGGCTAAGGACGCGTCTGCATATGTTTTGGTGAACAATCGAGTGTGCGTGTTCTGACAGCTGCCTCTATGCAGACGTCTCCACAGAGCCACTTCTGAATGCCCCGCAGCCCAGGACTGAATGGATACACTAACAAGTGCACCGGTGTGAGCAACCACATATGCAGAAGGACGTCTTTCATCTCACAGAAGCGCGAACGTCTTGGCGTTCAAGCACATGGCAGAAACAAGGTGTGAACAGATGAGCTGCTGCTATTTTCTCCGTTCGGCATGCTTCGTTGTAGCTCTCTTGCCGGTCGCCGGCTTAGCGGCTTGCTTTGCGCGACTAGCTCTGGGGAGAGAAGGAGATAGCGCCGGAAACCTCGCCTTTTGCCTTCTTCGGCGCTGGAACCTGGTTGCTGCGCCTTCTCTTTGTCCATGTGCACACACACGATTCCTCAGCGAAAACCATGCAGAAACCTTTCCACGAGCACCCAGGGATGTGCACCCAGCACCACGTGCACGCACACGCAGCTAGAGAAAAGCACCTACCTTTTCACACACTGATGCCTAAGCAAACGCGTGGCCACACACACGCACACATCCGCAAGCGCGCCTACTCCCATCTATTGAGGGAAAGACGGACGAGCTCTTTGGTTGCTCTTCACAGGCTTGTCCCTGATCTATAGCTGAGGGCAAACACTTGTGTGCTTGTGGGAGAGCCTGTGTCTTTCCTGGAAGCGTTTGGGAGTTTTGCTCAGACGCGTGTTTCCTCAAGTTCAAGAATCAAGATCTAGGATACCTGCAGACAGGTGCCTGTTTGTGTGGAGACAGTCTGTTTGAAACTGTGTTCCTCAGCGCCCGCTCTTTCTCCCCGTCGCTCCACACGCCTGGGAGTCCCTTTCTTTCTCTCCACAAGCACGTGTGTTGACTTCGTCGCACATGTGCATCTGCACAAGCGTTGAGCTCAGCAGAGCGTGTCTCTTGACACTTGATGTGCGTTGGCTGTGTCTGCCTGCTCCAGTGAAGAGAGAAACGGGAAATCATCTTGGTAGAGGCAACAAAGCAAAAGCGAGGCAGGATTGACATCTGCTCAACAGAGACGGATTCCCTGCGCTGACACAGTTCACAGTTACACGAGAAGCAATCTGAGCGGTCCGTCGACCGGAGACGTGTTTCCCAAGAGGTCGTTTAGCGAGTGAACAGCAGTGTGCGCGACTTTCAGGAGTGTGCCTGGAAAGTGCCAGAATCACCAGGAGCATCTGTGCAAAAGCTGCTGCCTCTGTGACCGCATTGAGGCACGTTCGCGTGTCTGCGAGTATATAGACGGCTCTTTCGCGTTCACTCCGAGGGAAACGGTCCGCTATTGCTTCTGTGCGCACAGACGCGATTCCCTTGTCTCTTGCGAACACAGGGAACTCTGTGCATCCAAATCTACAGGCTAAGGACGCGTCTGCATATGTTTTGGTGAACAATCGAGTGTGCGTGTTCTGACAGCTGCCTCTATGCAGACGTCTCCACAGAGCCACTTCTGAATGCCCCGCAGCCCAGGACTGAATGGATACACTAACAAGTGCACCGGTGTGAGCAACCACATATGCAGAAGGACGTCTTTCATCTCACAGAAGCGCGAACGTCTTGGCGTTCAAACACATGGCAGAAACAAGGTGTGAACAGATGAGCTGCTGCTATTTTCTCCGTTCGGCATGCTTCGTTGTAGCTCTCTTGCCGGTCGCCGGCTTAGCGGCTTGCTTTGCGCGACTAGCTCTGGGGAGAGAAGGAGATAGCGCCGGAAACCTCGCCTTTTGCCTTCTTCGGCGCTGGAACCTGGTTGCTGCGCCTTCTCTTTGTCCATGTGCACACACACGATTCCTCAGCGAAAACCATGCAGAAACCTTTCCACGAGCACCCAGGGATGTGCACCCAGCACCACGTGCACGCACACGCAGCTAGAGAAAAGCACCTACCTTTTCACACACTGATGCCTAAGCAAACGCGTGGCCACACACACGCACACATCCGCAAGCGCGCCTACTCCCATCTATTGGGGGAAAGACGGACGAGCTCTTTGGTTGCTCTTCACAGGCTTGTCCCTGATCTATAGCTGAGGGCAAACACTTGTGTGCTTGTGGGAGAGCCTGTGTCTTTCCTGGAAGCGTTTGGGAGTTTTGCTCAGACGCGTGTTTCCTCAAGTTCAAGAATCAAGATCTAGGATACCTGCAGACAGGTGCCTGTTTGTGTGGAGACAGTCTGTTTGAAACTGTGTTCCTCAGCGCCCGCTCTTTCTCCCCGTCGCTCCACACGCCTGGGAGTCCCTTTCTTTCTCTCCACAAGCACGTGTGTTGACTTCGTCGCACATGTGCATCTGCACAAGCGTTGAGCTCAGCAGAGCGTGTCTCTTGACACTTGATGTGCGTTGGCTGTGTCTGCCTGCTCCAGTGAAGAGAGAAACGGGAAATCATCTTGGTAGAGGCAACAAAGCAAAAGCGAGGCAGGATTGACATCTGCTCAACAGAGACGGATTCCCTGCGCTGACACAGTTCACAGTTACACGAGAAGCAATCTGAGCGGTCCGTCGACCGGAGACGTGTTTCCCAAGAGGTCGTTTAGCGAGTGAACAGCAGTGTGCGCGACTTTCAGGAGTGTGCCTGGAAAGTGCCAGAATCACCAGGAGCATCTGTGCAAAAGCTGCTGCCTCTGTGACCGCATTGAGGCACGTTCGCGTGTCTGCGAGTATATAGACGGCTCTTTCGCGTTCACTCCGAGGGAAACGGTCCGCTATTGCTTCTGTGCGCACAGACGCGATTCCCTTGTCTCTTGCGAACACAGGGAACTCTGTGCATCCAAATCTACAGGCTAAGGACGCGTCTGCATATGTTTTGGTGAACAATCGAGTGTGCGTGTTCTGACAGCTGCCTCTATGCAGACGTCTCCACAGAGCCACTTCTGAATGCCCCGCAGCCCAGGACTGAATGGATACACTAACAAGTGCACCGGTGTGAGCAACCACATATGCAGAAGGACGTCTTTCATCTCACAGAAGCGCGAACGTCTTGGCGTTCAAGCACATGGCAGAAACAAGGTGTGAACAGATGAGCTGCTGCTATTTTCTCCGTTCGGCATGCTTCGTTGTAGCTCTCTTGCCGGTCGCCGGCTTAGCGGCTTGCTTTGCGCGACTAGCTCTGGGGAGAGAAGGAGATAGCGCCGGAAACCTCGCCTTTTGCCTTCTTCGGCGCTGGAACCTGGTTGCTGCGCCTTCTCTTTGTCCATGTGCACACACACGATTCCTCAGCGAAAACCATGCAGAAACCTTTCCACGAGCACCCAGGGATGTGCACCCAGCACCACGTGCACGCACACGCAGCTAGAGAAAAGCACCTACCTTTTCACACACTGATGCCTAAGCAAACGCGTGGCCACACACACGCACACATCCGCAAGCGCGCCTACTCCCATCTATTGAGGGAAAGACGGACGAGCTCTTTGGTTGCTCTTCACAGGCTTGTCCCTGATCTATAGCTGAGGGCAAACACTTGTGTGCTTGTGGGAGAGCCTGTGTCTTTCCTGGAAGCGTTTGGGAGTTTTGCTCAGACGCGTGTTTCCTCAAGTTCAAGAATCAAGATCTAGGATACCTGCAGACAGGTGCCTGTTTGTGTGGAGACAGTCTGTTTGAAACTGTGTTCCTCAGCGCCCGCTCTTTCTCCCCGTCGCTCCACACGCCTGGGAGTCCCTTTCTTTCTCTCCACAAGCACGTGTGTTGACTTCGTCGCACATGTGCATCTGCACAAGCGTTGAGCTCAGCAGAGCGTGTCTCTTGACACTTGATGTGCGTTGGCTGTGTCTGCCTGCTCCAGTGAAGAGAGAAACGGGAAATCATCTTGGTAGAGGCAACAAAGCAAAAGCGAGGCAGGATTGACATCTGCTCAACAGAGACGGATTCCCTGCGCTGACACAGTTCACAGTTACACGAGAAGCAATCTGAGCGGTCCGTCGACCGGAGACGTGTTTCCCAAGAGGTCGTTTAGCGAGTGAACAGCAGTGTGCGCGACTTTCAGGAGTGTGCCTGGAAAGTGCCAGAATCACCAGGAGCATCTGTGCAAAAGCTGCTGCCTCTGTGACCGCATTGAGGCACGTTCGCGTGTCTGCGAGTATATAGACGGCTCTTTCGCGTTCACTCCGAGGGAAACGGTCCGCTATTGCTTCTGTGCGCACAGACGCGATTCCCTTGTCTCTTGCGAACACAGGGAACTCTGTGCATCCAAATCTACAGGCTAAGGACGCGTCTGCATATGTTTTGGTGAACAATCGAGTGTGCGTGTTCTGACAGCTGCCTCTATGCAGACGTCTCCACAGAGCCACTTCTGAATGCCCCGCAGCCCAGGACTGAATGGATACACTAACAAGTGCACCGGTGTGAGCAACCACATATGCAGAAGGACGTCTTTCATCTCACAGAAGCGCGAACGTCTTGGCGTTCAAGCACATGGCAGAAACAAGGTGTGAACAGATGAGCTGCTGCTATTTTCTCCGTTCGGCATGCTTCGTTGTAGCTCTCTTGCCGGTCGCCGGCTTAGCGGCTTGCTTTGCGCGACTAGCTCTGGGGAGAGAAGGAGATAGCGCCGGAAACCTCGCCTTTTGCCTTCTTCGGCGCTGGAACCTGGTTGCTGCGCCTTCTCTTTGTCCATGTGCACACACACGATTCCTCAGCGAAAACCATGCAGAAACCTTTCCACGAGCACCCAGGGATGTGCACCCAGCACCACGTGCACGCACACGCAGCTAGAGAAAAGCACCTACCTTTTCACACACTGATGCCTAAGCAAACGCGTGGCCACACACACGCACACATCCGCAAGCGCGCCTACTCCCATCTATTGGGGGAAAGACGGACGAGCTCTTTGGTTGCTCTTCACAGGCTTGTCCCTGATCTATAGCTGAGGGCAAACACTTGTGTGCTTGTGGGAGAGCCTGTGTCTTTCCTGGAAGCGTTTGGGAGTTTTGCTCAGACGCGTGTTTCCTCAAGTTCAAGAATCAAGATCTAGGATACCTGCAGACAGGTGCCTGTTTGTGTGGAGACAGTCTGTTTGAAACTGTGTTCCTCAGCGCCCGCTCTTTCTCCCCGTCGCTCCACACGCCTGGGAGTCCCTTTCTTTCTCTCCACAAGCACGTGTGTTGACTTCGTCGCACATGTGCATCTGCACAAGCGTTGAGCTCAGCAGAGCGTGTCTCTTGACACTTGATGTGCGTTGGCTGTGTCTGCCTGCTCCAGTGAAGAGAGAAACGGGAAATCATCTTGGTAGAGGCAACAAAGCAAAAGCGAGGCAGGATTGACATCTGCTCAACAGAGACGGATTCCCTGCGCTGACACAGTTCACAGTTACACGAGAAGCAATCTGAGCGGTCCGTCGACCGGAGACGTGTTTCCCAAGAGGTCGTTTAGCGAGTGAACAGCAGTGTGCGCGACTTTCAGGAGTGTGCCTGGAAAGTGCCAGAATCACCAGGAGCATCTGTGCAAAAGCTGCTGCCTCTGTGACCGCATTGAGGCACGTTCGCGTGTCTGCGAGTATATAGACGGCTCTTTCGCGTTCACTCCGAGGGAAACGGTCCGCTTTTGCTTCTGTGCGCACAGACGCGATTCCCTTGTCTCTTGCGAACACAGGGAACTCTGTGCATCCAAATCTACAGGCTAAGGACGCGTCTGCATATGTTTTGGTGAACAATCGAGTGTGCGTGTTCTGACAGCTGCCTCTATGCAGACGTCTCCACAGAGCCACTTCTGAATGCCCCGCAGCCCAGGACTGAATGGATACACTAACAAGTGCACCGGTGTGAGCAACCACATATGCAGAAGGACGTCTTTCATCTCACAGAAGCGCGAACGTCTTGGCGTTCAAGCACATGGCAGAAACAAGGTGTGAACAGATGAGCTGCTGCTATTTTCTCCGTTCGGCATGCTTCGTTGTAGCTCTCTTGCCGGTCGCCGGCTTAGCGGCTTGCTTTGCGCGACTAGCTCTGGGGAGAGAAGGAGATAGCGCCGGAAACCTCGCCTTTTGCCTTCTTCGGCGCTGGAACCTGGTTGCTGCGCCTTCTCTTTGTCCATGTGCACACACACGATTCCTCAGCGAAAACCATGCAGAAACCTTTCCACGAGCACCCAGGGATGTGCACCCAGCACCACGTGCACGCACACGCAGCTAGAGAAAAGCACCTACCTTTTCACACACTGATGCCTAAGCAAACGCGTGGCCACACACACGCACACATCCGCAAGCGCGCCTACTCCCATCTATTGAGGGAAAGACGGACGAGCTCTTTGGTTGCTCTTCACAGGCTTGTCCCTGATCTATAGCTGAGGGCAAACACTTGTGTGCTTGTGGGAGAGCCTGTGTCTTTCCTGGAAGCGTTTGGGAGTTTTGCTCAGACGCGTGTTTCCTCAAGTTCAAGAATCAAGATCTAGGATACCTGCAGACAGGTGCCTGTTTGTGTGGAGACAGTCTGTTTGAAACTGTGTTCCTCAGCGCCCGCTCTTTCTCCCCGTCGCTCCACACGCCTGGGAGTCCCTTTCTTTCTCTCCACAAGCACGTGTGTTGACTTCGTCGCACATGTGCATCTGCACAAGCGTTGAGCTCAGCAGAGCGTGTCTCTTGACACTTGATGTGCGTTGGCTGTGTCTGCCTGCTCCAGTGAAGAGAGAAACGGGAAATCATCTTGGTAGAGGCAACAAAGCAAAAGCGAGGCAGGATTGACATCTGCTCAACAGAGACGGATTCCCTGCGCTGACACAGTTCACAGTTACACGAGAAGCAATCTGAGCGGTCCGTCGACCGGAGACGTGTTTCCCAAGAGGTCGTTTACCGAGTGAACAGCAGTGTGCGCGACTTTCAGGAGTGTGCCTGGAAAGTGCCAGAATCACCAGGAGCATCTGTGCAAAAGCTGCTGCCTCTGTGACCGCATTGAGGCACGTTCGCGTGTCTGCGAGTATATAGACGGCTCTTTCGCGTTCACTCCGAGGGAAACGGTCCGCTATTGCTTCTGTGCGCACAGACGCGATTCCCTTGTCTCTTGCGAACACAGGGAACTCTGTGCATCCAAATCTACAGGCTAAGGACGCGTCTGCATATGTTTTGGTGAACAATCGAGTGTGCGTGTTCTGACAGCTGCCTCTATGCAGACGTCTCCACAGAGCCACTTCTGAATGCCCCGCAGCCCAGGACTGAATGGATACACTAACAAGTGCACCGGTGTGAGCAACCACATATGCAGAAGGACGTCTTTCATCTCACAGAAGCGCGAACGTCTTGGCGTTCAAGCACATGGCAGAAACAAGGTGTGAACAGATGAGCTGCTGCTATTTTCTCCGTTCGGCATGCTTCGTTGTAGCTCTCTTGCCGGTCGCCGGCTTAGCGGCTTGCTTTGCGCGACTAGCTCTGGGGAGAGAAGGAGATAGCGCCGGAAACCTCGCCTTTTGCCTTCTTCGGCGCTGGAACCTGGTTGCTGCGCCTTCTCTTTGTCCATGTGCACACACACGATTCCTCAGCGAAAACCATGCAGAAACCTTTCCACGAGCACCCAGGGATGTGCACCCAGCACCACGTGCACGCACACGCAGCTAGAGAAAAGCACCTACCTTTTCACACACTGATGCCTAAGCAAACGCGTGGCCACACACACGCACACATCCGCAAGCGCGCCTACTCCCATCTATTGAGGGAAAGACGGACGAGCTCTTTGGTTGCTCTTCACAGGCTTGTCCCTGATCTATAGCTGAGGGCAAACACTTGTGTGCTTGTGGGAGAGCCTGTGTCTTTCCTGGAAGCGTTTGGGAGTTTTGCTCAGACGCGTGTTTCCTCAAGTTCAAGAATCAAGATCTAGGATACCTGCAGACAGGTGCCTGTTTGTGTGGAGACAGTCTGTTTGAAACTGTGTTCCTCAGCGCCCGCTCTTTCTCCCCGTCGCTCCACACGCCTGGGAGTCCCTTTCTTTCTCTCCACAAGCACGTGTGTTGACTTCGTCGCACATGTGCATCTGCACAAGCGTTGAGCTCAGCAGAGCGTGTCTCTTGACACTTGATGTGCGTTGGCTGTGTCTGCCTGCTCCAGTGAAGAGAGAAACGGGAAATCATCTTGGTAGAGGCAACAAAGCAAAAGCGAGGCAGGATTGACATCTGCTCAACAGAGACGGATTCCCTGCGCTGACACAGTTCACAGTTACACGAGAAGCAATCTGAGCGGTCCGTCGACCGGAGACGTGTTTCCCAAGAGGTCGTTTAGCGAGTGAACAGCAGTGTGCGCGACTTTCAGGAGTGTGCCTGGAAAGTGCCAGAATCACCAGGAGCATCTGTGCAAAAGCTGCTGCCTCTGTGACCGCATTGAGGCACGTTCGCGTGTCTGCGAGTATATAGACGGCTCTTTCGCGTTCACTCCGAGGGAAACGGTCCGCTATTGCTTCTGTGCGCACAGACGCGATTCCCTTGTCTCTTGCGAACACAGGGAACTCTGTGCATCCAAATCTACAGGCTAAGGACGCGTCTGCATATGTTTTGGTGAACAATCGAGTGTGCGTGTTCTGACAGCTGCCTCTATGCAGACGTCTCCACAGAGCCACTTCTGAATGCCCCGCAGCCCAGGACTGAATGGATACACTAACAAGTGCACCGGTGTGAGCAACCACATATGCAGAAGGACGTCTTTCATCTCACAGAAGCGCGAACGTCTTGGCGTTCAAACACATGGCAGAAACAAGGTGTGAACAGATGAGCTGCTGCTATTTTCTCCGTTCGGCATGCTTCGTTGTAGCTCTCTTGCCGGTCGCCGGCTTAGCGGCTTGCTTTGCGCGACTAGCTCTGGGGAGAGAAGGAGATAGCGCCGGAAACCTCGCCTTTTGCCTTCTTCGGCGCTGGAACCTGGTTGCTGCGCCTTCTCTTTGTCCATGTGCACACACACGATTCCTCAGCGAAAACCATGCAGAAACCTTTCCACGAGCACCCAGGGATGTGCACCCAGCACCACGTGCACGCACACGCAGCTAGAGAAAAGCACCTACCTTTTCACACACTGATGCCTAAGCAAACGCGTGGCCACACACACGCACACATCCGCAAGCGCGCCTACTCCCATCTATTGAGGGAAAGACGGACGAGCTCTTTGGTTGCTCTTCACAGGCTTGTCCCTGATCTATAGCTGAGGGCAAACACTTGTGTGCTTGTGGGAGAGCCTGTGTCTTTCCTGGAAGCGTTTGGGAGTTTTGCTCAGACGCGTGTTTCCTCAAGTTCAAGAATCAAGATCTAGGATACCTGCAGACAGGTGCCTGTTTGTGTGGAGACAGTCTGTTTGAAACTGTGTTCCTCAGCGCCCGCTCTTTCTCCCCGTCGCTCCACACGCCTGGGAGTCCCTTTCTTTCTCTCCACAAGCACGTGTGTTGACTTCGTCGCACATGTGCATCTGCACAAGCGTTGAGCTCAGCAGAGCGTGTCTCTTGACACTTGATGTGCGTTGGCTGTGTCTGCCTGCTCCAGTGAAGAGAGAAACGGGAAATCATCTTGGTAGAGGCAACAAAGCAAAGGCGAGGCAGGATCGACATCTGCTCAACAGAGACGGATTCCCTGCGCTGACACAGTTCACAGTTACACGAGAAGCAATCTGAGCGGTCCGTCGACCGGAGACGTGTTTCCCAAGAGGTCGTTTAGCGAGTGAACAGCAGTGTGCGCGACTTTCAGGAGTGTGCCTGGAAAGTGCCAGAATCACCAGGAGCATCTGTGCAAAAGCTGCTGCCTCTGTGACCGCATTGAGGCACGTTCGCGTGTCTGCGAGTATATAGACGGCTCTTTCGCGTTCACTCCGAGGGAAACGGTCCGCTATTGCTTCTGTGCGCACAGACGCGATTCCCTTGTCTCTTGCGAACACAGGGAACTCTGTGCATCCAAATCTACAGGCTAAGGACGCGTCTGCATATGTTTTGGTGAACAATCGAGTGTGCGTGTTCTGACAGCTGCCTCTATGCAGACGTCTCCACAGAGCCACTTCTGAATGCCCCGCAGCCCAGGACTGAATGGATACACTAACAAGTGCACCGGTGTGAGCAACCACATATGCAGAAGGACGTCTTTCATCTCACAGAAGCGCGAACGTCTTGGCGTTCAAGCACATGGCAGAAACAAGGTGTGAACAGATGAGCTGCTGCTATTTTCTCCGTTCGGCATGCTTCGTTGTAGCTCTCTTGCCGGTCGCCGGCTTAGCGGCTTGCTTTGCGCGACTAGCTCTGGGGAGAGAAGGAGATAGCGCCGGAAACCTCGCCTTTTGCCTTCTTCGGCGCTGGAACCTGGTTGCTGCGCCTTCTCTTTGTCCATGTGCACACACACGATTCCTCAGCGAAAACCATGCAGAAACCTTTCCACGAGCACCCAGGGATGTGCACCCAGCACCACGTGCACGCACACGCAGCTAGAGAAAAGCACCTACCTTTTCACACACTGATGCCTAAGCAAACGCGTGGCCACACACACGCACACATCCGCAAGCGCGCCTACTCCCATCTATTGAGGGAAAGACGGACGAGCTCTTTGGTTGCTCTTCACAGGCTTGTCCCTGATCTATAGCTGAGGGCAAACACTTGTGTGCTTGTGGGAGAGCCTGTGTCTTTCCTGGAAGCGTTTGGGAGTTTTGCTCAGACGCGTGTTTCCTCAAGTTCAAGAATCAAGATCTAGGATACCTGCAGACAGGTGCCTGTTTGTGTGGAGACAGTCTGTTTGAAACTGTGTTCCTCAGCGCCCGCTCTTTCTCCCCGTCGCTCCACACGCCTGGGAGTCCCTTTCTTTCTCTCCACAAGCACGTGTGTTGACTTCGTCGCACATGTGCATCTGCACAAGCGTTGAGCTCAGCAGAGCGTGTCTCTTGACACTTGATGTGCGTTGGCTGTGTCTGCCTGCTCCAGTGAAGAGAGAAACGGGAAATCATCTTGGTAGAGGCAACAAAGCAAAAGCGAGGCAGGATTGACATCTGCTCAACAGAGACGGATTCCCTGCGCTGACACAGTTCACAGTTACACGAGAAGCAATCTGAGCGGTCCGTCGACCGGAGACGTGTTTCCCAAGAGGTCGTTTAGCGAGTGAACAGCAGTGTGCGCGACTTTCAGGAGTGTGCCTGGAAAGTGCCAGAATCACCAGGAGCATCTGTGCAAAAGCTGCTGCCTCTGTGACCGCATTGAGGCACGTTCGCGTGTCTGCGAGTATATAGACGGCTCTTTCGCGTTCACTCCGAGGGAAACGGTCCGCTATTGCTTCTGTGCGCACAGACGCGATTCCCTTGTCTCTTGCGAACACAGGGAACTCTGTGCATCCAAATCTACAGGCTAAGGACGCGTCTGCATATGTTTTGGTGAACAATCGAGTGTGCGTGTTCTGACAGCTGCCTCTATGCAGACGTCTCCACAGAGCCACTTCTGAATGCCCCGCAGCCCAGGACTGAATGGATACACTAACAAGTGCACCGGTGTGAGCAACCACATATGCAGAAGGACGTCTTTCATCTCACAGAAGCGCGAACGTCTTGGCGTTCAAGCACATGGCAGAAACAAGGTGTGAACAGATGAGCTGCTGCTATTTTCTCCGTTCGGCATGCTTCGTTGTAGCTCTCTTGCCGGTCGCCGGCTTAGCGGCTTGCTTTGCGCGACTAGCTCTGGGGAGAGAAGGAGATAGCGCCGGAAACCTCGCCTTTTGCCTTCTTCGGCGCTGGAACCTGGTTGCTGCGCCTTCTCTTTGTCCATGTGCACACACACGATTCCTCAGCGAAAACCATGCAGAAACCTTTCCACGAGCACCCAGGGATGTGCACCCAGCACCACGTGCACGCACACGCAGCTAGAGAAAAGCACCTACCTTTTCACACACTGATGCCTAAGCAAACGCGTGGCCACACACACGCACACATCCGCAAGCGCGCCTACTCCCATCTATTGAGGGAAAGACGGACGAGCTCTTTGGTTGCTCTTCACAGGCTTGTCCCTGATCTATAGCTGAGGGCAAACACTTGTGTGCTTGTGGGAGAGCCTGTGTCTTTCCTGGAAGCGTTTGGGAGTTTTGCTCAGACGCGTGTTTCCTCAAGTTCAAGAATCAAGATCTAGGATACCTGCAGACAGGTGCCTGTTTGTGTGGAGACAGTCTGTTTGAAACTGTGTTCCTCAGCGCCCGCTCTTTCTCCCCGTCGCTCCACACGCCTGGGAGTCCCTTTCTTTCTCTCCACAAGCACGTGTGTTGACTTCGTCGCACATGTGCATCTGCACAAGCGTTGAGCTCAGCAGAGCGTGTCTCTTGACACTTGATGTGCGTTGGCTGTGTCTGCCTGCTCCAGTGAAGAGAGAAACGGGAAATCATCTTGGTAGAGGCAACAAAGCAAAAGCGAGGCAGGATTGACATCTGCTCAACAGAGACGGATTCCCTGCGCTGACACAGTTCACAGTTACACGAGAAGCAATCTGAGCGGTCCGTCGACCGGAGACGTGTTTCCCAAGAGGTCGTTTAGCGAGTGAACAGCAGTGTGCGCGACTTTCAGGAGTGTGCCTGGAAAGTGCCAGAATCACCAGGAGCATCTGTGCAAAAGCTGCTGCCTCTGTGACCGCATTGAGGCACGTTCGCGTGTCTGCGAGTATATAGACGGCTCTTTCGCGTTCACTCCGAGGGAAACGGTCCGCTATTGCTTCTGTGCGCACAGACGCGATTCCCTTGTCTCTTGCGAACACAGGGAACTCTGTGCATCCAAATCTACAGGCTAAGGACGCGTCTGCATATGTTTTGGTGAACAATCGAGTGTGCGTGTTCTGACAGCTGCCTCTATGCAGACGTCTCCACAGAGCCACTTCTGAATGCCCCGCAGCCCAGGACTGAATGGATACACTAACAAGTGCACCGGTGTGAGCAACCACATATGCAGAAGGACGTCTTTCATCTCACAGAAGCGCGAACGTCTTGGCGTTCAAGCACATGGCAGAAACAAGGTGTGAACAGATGAGCTGCTGCTATTTTCTCCGTTCGGCATGCTTCGTTGTAGCTCTCTTGCCGGTCGCCGGCTTAGCGGCTTGCTTTGCGCGACTAGCTCTGGGGAGAGAAGGAGATAGCGCCGGAAACCTCGCCTTTTGCCTTCTTCGGCGCTGGAACCTGGTTGCTGCGCCTTCTCTTTGTCCATGTGCACACACACGATTCCTCAGCGAAAACCATGCAGAAACCTTTCCACGAGCACCCAGGGATGTGCACCCAGCACCACGTGCACGCACACGCAGCTAGAGAAAAGCACCTACCTTTTCACACACTGATGCCTAAGCAAACGCGTGGCCACACACACGCACACATCCGCAAGCGCGCCTACTCCCATCTATTGAGGGAAAGACGGACGAGCTCTTTGGTTGCTCTTCACAGGCTTGTCCCTGATCTATAGCTGAGGGCAAACACTTGTGTGCTTGTGGGAGAGCCTGTGTCTTTCCTGGAAGCGTTTGGGAGTTTTGCTCAGACGCGTGTTTCCTCAAGTTCAAGAATCAAGATCTAGGATACCTGCAGACAGGTGCCTGTTTGTGTGGAGACAGTCTGTTTGAAACTGTGTTCCTCAGCGCCCGCTCTTTCTCCCCGTCGCTCCACACGCCTGGGAGTCCCTTTCTTTCTCTCCACAAGCACGTGTGTTGACTTCGTCGCACATGTGCATCTGCACAAGCGTTGAGCTCAGCAGAGCGTGTCTCTTGACACTTGATGTGCGTTGGCTGTGTCTGCCTGCTCCAGTGAAGAGAGAAACGGGAAATCATCTTGGTAGAGGCAACAAAGCAAAAGCGAGGCAGGATTGACATCTGCTCAACAGAGACGGATTCCCTGCGCTGACACAGTTCACAGTTACACGAGAAGCAATCTGAGCGGTCCGTCGACCGGAGACGTGTTTCCCAAGAGGTCGTTTAGCGAGTGAACAGCAGTGTGCGCGACTTTCAGGAGTGTGCCTGGAAAGTGCCAGAATCACCAGGAGCATCTGTGCAAAAGCTGCTGCCTCTGTGACCGCATTGAGGCACGTTCGCGTGTCTGCGAGTATATAGACGGCTCTTTCGCGTTCACTCCGAGGGAAACGGTCCGCTATTGCTTCTGTGCGCACAGACGCGATTCCCTTGTCTCTTGCGAACACAGGGAACTCTGTGCATCCAAATCTACAGGCTAAGGACGCGTCTGCATATGTTTTGGTGAACAATCGAGTGTGCGTGTTCTGACAGCTGCCTCTATGCAGACGTCTCCACAGAGCCACTTCTGAATGCCCCGCAGCCCAGGACTGAATGGATACACTAACAAGTGCACCGGTGTGAGCAACCACATATGCAGAAGGACGTCTTTCATCTCACAGAAGCGCGAACGTCTTGGCGTTCAAGCACATGGCAGAAACAAGGTGTGAACAGATGAGCTGCTGCTATTTTCTCCGTTCGGCATGCTTCGTTGTAGCTCTCTTGCCGGTCGCCGGCTTAGCGGCTTGCTTTGCGCGACTAGCTCTGGGGAGAGAAGGAGATAGCGCCGGAAACCTCGCCTTTTGCCTTCTTCGGCGCTGGAACCTGGTTGCTGCGCCTTCTCTTTGTCCATGTGCACACACACGATTCCTCAGCGAAAACCATGCAGAAACCTTTCCACGAGCACCCAGGGATGTGCACCCAGCACCACGTGCACGCACACGCAGCTAGAGAAAAGCACCTACCTTTTCACACACTGATGCCTAAGCAAACGCGTGGCCACACACACGCACACATCCGCAAGCGCGCCTACTCCCATCTATTGAGGGAAAGACGGACGAGCTCTTTGGTTGCTCTTCACAGGCTTGTCCCTGATCTATAGCTGAGGGCAAACACTTGTGTGCTTGTGGGAGAGCCTGTGTCTTTCCTGGAAGCGTTTGGGAGTTTTGCTCAGACGCGTGTTTCCTCAAGTTCAAGAATCAAGATCTAGGATACCTGCAGACAGGTGCCTGTTTGTGTGGAGACAGTCTGTTTGAAACTGTGTTCCTCAGCGCCCGCTCTTTCTCCCCGTCGCTCCACACGCCTGGGAGTCCCTTTCTTTCTCTCCACAAGCACGTGTGTTGACTTCGTCGCACATGTGCATCTGCACAAGCGTTGAGCTCAGCAGAGCGTGTCTCTTGACACTTGATGTGCGTTGGCTGTGTCTGCCTGCTCCAGTGAAGAGAGAAACGGGAAATCATCTTGGTAGAGGCAACAAAGCAAAAGCGAGGCAGGATTGACATCTGCTCAACAGAGACGGATTCCCTGCGCTGACACAGTTCACAGTTACACGAGAAGCAATCTGAGCGGTCCGTCGACCGGAGACGTGTTTCCCAAGAGGTCGTTTAGCGAGTGAACAGCAGTGTGCGCGACTTTCAGGAGTGTGCCTGGAAAGTGCCAGAATCACCAGGAGCATCTGTGCAAAAGCTGCTGCCTCTGTGACCGCATTGAGGCACGTTCGCGTGTCTGCGAGTATATAGACGGCTCTTTCGCGTTCACTCCGAGGGAAACGGTCCGCTATTGCTTCTGTGCGCACAGACGCGATTCCCTTGTCTCTTGCGAACACAGGGAACTCTGTGCATCCAAATCTACAGGCTAAGGACGCGTCTGCATATGTTTTGGTGAACAATCGAGTGTGCGTGTTCTGACAGCTGCCTCTATGCAGACGTCTCCACAGAGCCACTTCTGAATGCCCCGCAGCCCAGGACTGAATGGATACACTAACAAGTGCACCGGTGTGAGCAACCACATATGCAGAAGGACGTCTTTCATCTCACAGAAGCGCGAACGTCTTGGCGTTCAAGCACATGGCAGAAACAAGGTGTGAACAGATGAGCTGCTGCTATTTTCTCCGTTCGGCATGCTTCGTTGTAGCTCTCTTGCCGGTCGCCGGCTTAGCGGCTTGCTTTGCGCGACTAGCTCTGGGGAGAGAAGGAGATAGCGCCGGAAACCTCGCCTTTTGCCTTCTTCGGCGCTGGAACCTGGTTGCTGCGCCTTCTCTTTGTCCATGTGCACACACACGATTCCTCAGCGAAAACCATGCAGAAACCTTTCCACGAGCACCCAGGGATGTGCACCCAGCACCACGTGCACGCACACGCAGCTAGAGAAAAGCACCTACCTTTTCACACACTGAAGCCTAAGCAAACGCGTGGCCACACACACGCACACATCCGCAAGCGCGCCTACTCCCATCTATTGAGGGAAAGACGGACGAGCAACGTCCTGACAGGCTTGAGGGGAAAAACGTCCGTTGACGGTTGGCGTACTGCACGCCCGCCTACGGGGCTGCAGGGGAATCCACATTTGGAAGGTACCTGAAGATGTGTGCCTGTTCTTGGAGCTCCGCTAGTAGGGTAGCAAAGACACTCGTAGGCAGTACTGAATGCTGCTCCGTGCTACTTCTCCTCCGCTGGCAAATGCTTCACAGTCGCCCTAGGAAAGACGTTTAACAATCGATCTCCAAGAGGAACGAAACACATGATGCCATAAGGCGAAAGAATAGCAGGACATCTCTTCACAGGCTTGTCCCTGATCTATAGCTGAGGGCAAACACTTGTGTGCTTGTGGGAGAGCCTGTGTCTTTCCTGGAAGCGTTTGGGAGTTTTGCTCAGACGCGTGTTTCCTCAAGTTCAAGAATCAAGATCTAGGATACCTGCAGACAGGTGCCTGTTTGTGTGGAGACAGTCTGTTTGAAACTGTGTTCCTCAGCGCCCGCTCTTTCTCCCCGTCGCTCCACACGCCTGGGAGTCCCTTTCTTTCTCTCCACAAGCACGTGTGTTGACTTCGTCGCACATGTGCATCTGCACAAGCGTTGAGCTCAGCAGAGCGTGTCTCTTGACACTTGATGTGCGTTGGCTGTGTCTGCCTGCTCCAGTGAAGAGAGAAACGGGAAATCATCTTGGTAGAGGCAACAAAGCAAAAGCGAGGCAGGATTGACATCTGCTCAACAGAGACGGATTCCCTGCGCTGACACAGTTCACAGTTACACGAGAAGCAATCTGAGCGGTCCGTCGACCGGAGACGTGTTTCCCAAGAGGTCGTTTAGCGAGTGAACAGCAGTGTGCGCGACTTTCAGGAGTGTGCCTGGAAAGTGCCAGAATCACCAGGAGCATCTGTGCAAAAGCTGCTGCCTCTGTGACCGCATTGAGGCACGTTCGCGTGTCTGCGAGTATATAGACGGCTCTTTCGCGTTCACTCCGAGGGAAACGGTCCGCTATTGCTTCTGTGCGCACAGACGCGATTCCCTTGTCTCTTGCGAACACAGGGAACTCTGCGCATCCAAATCTACAGGCTAAGGACGCGTCTGCATATGTTTTGGTGAACAATCGAGTGTGCGTGTTCTGACAGCTGCCTCTATGCAGACGTCTCCACAGAGCCACTTCTGAATGCCCCGCAGCCCAGGACTGAATGGATACACTAACAAGTGCACCGGTGTGAGCAACCACATATGCAGAAGGACGTCTTTCATCTCACAGAAGCGCGAACGTCTTGGCGTTCAAGCACATGGCAGAAACAAGGTGTGAACAGATGAGCTGCTGCTATTTTCTCCGTTCGGCATGCTTCGTTGTAGCTCTCTTGCCGGTCGCCGGCTTAGCGGCTTGCTTTGCGCGACTAGCTCTGGGGAGAGAAGGAGATAGCGCCGGAAACCTCGCCTTTTGCCTTCTTCGGCGCTGGAACCTGGTTGCTGCGCCTTCTCTTTGTCCATGTGCACACACACGATTCCTCAGCGAAAACCATGCAGAAACCTTTCCACGAGCACCCAGGGATGTGCACCCAGCACCACGTGCACGCACACGCAGCTAGAGAAAAGCACCTACCTTTTCACACACTGATGCCTAAGCAAACGCGTGGCCACACACACGCACACATCCGCAAGCGCGCCTACTCCCATCTATTGAGGGAAAGACGGACGAGCTCTTTGGTTGCTCTTCACAGGCTTGTCCCTGATCTATAGCTGAGGGCAAACACTTGTGTGCTTGTGGGAGAGCCTGTGTCTTTCCTGGAAGCGTTTGGGAGTTTTGCTCAGACGCGTGTTTCCTCAAGTTCAAGAATCAAGATCTAGGATACCTGCAGACAGGTGCCTGTTTGTGTGGAGACAGTCTGTTTGAAACTGTGTTCCTCAGCGCCCGCTCTTTCTCCCCGTCGCTCCACACGCCTGGGAGTCCCTTTCTTTCTCTCCACAAGCACGTGTGTTGACTTCGTCGCACATGTGCATCTGCACAAGCGTTGAGCTCAGCAGAGCGTGTCTCTTGACACTTGATGTGCGTTGGCTGTGTCTGCCTGCTCCAGTGAAGAGAGAAACGGGAAATCATCTTGGCAGAGGCAACAAAGCAAAAGCGAGGCAGGATTGACATCTGCTCAACAGAGACGGATTCCCTGCGCTGACACAGTTCACAGTTACACGAGAAGCAATCTGAGCGGTCCGTCGACCGGAGACGTGTTTCCCAAGAGGTCGTTTAGCGAGTGAACAGCAGTGTGCGCGACTTTCAGGAGTGTGCCTGGAAAGTGCCAGAATCACCAGGAGCATCTGTGCAAAAGCTGCTGCCTCTGTGACCGCATTGAGGCACGTTCGCGTGTCTGCGAGTATATAGACGGCTCTTTCGCGTTCACTCCGAGGGAAACGGTCCGCTATTGCTTCTGTGCGCACAGACGCGATTCCCTTGTCTCTTGCGAACACAGGGAACTCTGTGCATCCAAATCTACAGGCTAAGGACGCGTCTGCATATGTTTTGGTGAACAATCGAGTGTGCGTGTTCTGACAGCTGCCTCTATGCAGACGTCTCCACAGAGCCACTTCTGAATGCCCCGCAGCCCAGGACTGAATGGATACACTAACAAGTGCACCGGTGTGAGCAACCACATATGCAGAAGGACGTCTTTCATCTCACAGAAGCGCGAACGTCTTGGCGTTCAAGCACATGGCAGAAACAAGGTGTGAACAGATGAGCTGCTGCTATTTTCTCCGTTCGGCATGCTTCGTTGTAGCTCTCTTGCCGGTCGCCGGCTTAGCGGCTTGCTTTGCGCGACTAGCTCTGGGGAGAGAAGGAGATAGCGCCGGAAACCTCGCCTTTTGCCTTCTTCGGCGCTGGAACCTGGTTGCTGCGCCTTCTCTTTGTCCATGTGCACACACACGATTCCTCAGCGAAAACCATGCAGAAACCTTTCCACGAGCACCCAGGGATGTGCACCCAGCACCACGTGCACGCACACGCAGCTAGAGAAAAGCACCTACCTTTTCACACACTGATGCCTAAGCAAACGCGTGGCCACACACACGCACACATCCGCAAGCGCGCCTACTCCCATCTATTGAGGGAAAGACGGACGAGCTCTTTGGTTGCTCTTCACAGGCTTGTCCCTGATCTATAGCTGAGGGCAAACACTTGTGTGCTTGTGGGAGAGCCTGTGTCTTTCCTGGAAGCGTTTGGGAGTTTTGCTCAGACGCGTGTTTCCTCAAGTTCAAGAATCAAGATCTAGGATACCTGCAGACAGGTGCCTGTTTGTGTGGAGACAGTCTGTTTGAAACTGTGTTCCTCAGCGCCCGCTCTTTCTCCCCGTCGCTCCACACGCCTGGGAGTCCCTTTCTTTCTCTCCACAAGCACGTGTGTTGACTTCGTCGCACATGTGCATCTGCACAAGCGTTGAGCTCAGCAGAGCGTGTCTCTTGACACTTGATGTGCGTTGGCTGTGTCTGCCTGCTCCAGTGAAGAGAGAAACGGGAAATCATCTTGGTAGAGGCAACAAAGCAAAGGCGAGGCAGGATTGACATCTGCTCAACAGAGACGGATTCCCTGCGCTGACACAGTTCACAGTTACACGAGAAGCAATCTGAGCGGTCCGTCGACCGGAGACGTGTTTCCCAAGAGGTCGTTTAGCGAGTGAACAGCAGTGTGCGCGACTTTCAGGAGTGTGCCTGGAAAGTGCCAGAATCACCAGGAGCATCTGTGCAAAAGCTGCTGCCTCTGTGACCGCATTGAGGCACGTTCGCGTGTCTGCGAGTATATAGACGGCTCTTTCGCGTTCACTCCGAGGGAAACGGTCCGCTATTGCTTCTGTGCGCACAGACGCGATTCCCTTGTCTCTTGCGAACACAGGGAACTCTGTGCATCCAAATCTACAGGCTAAGGACGCGTCTGCATATGTTTTGGTGAACAATCGAGTGTGCGTGTTCTGACAGCTGCCTCTATGCAGACGTCTCCACAGAGCCACTTCTGAATGCCCCGCAGCCCAGGACTGAATGGATACACTAACAAGTGCACCGGTGTGAGCAACCACATATGCAGAAGGACGTCTTTCATCTCACAGAAGCGCGAACGTCTTGGCGTTCAAGCACATGGCAGAAACAAGGTGTGAACAGATGAGCTGCTGCTATTTTCTCCGTTCGGCATGCTTCGTTGTAGCTCTCTTGCCGGTCGCCGGCTTAGCGGCTTGCTTTGCGCGACTAGCTCTGGGGAGAGAAGGAGATAGCGCCGGAAACCTCGCCTTTTGCCTTCTTCGGCGCTGGAACCTGGTTGCTGCGCCTTCTCTTTGTCCATGTGCACACACACGATTCCTCAGCGAAAACCATGCAGAAACCTTTCCACGAGCACCCAGGGATGTGCACCCAGCACCACGTGCACGCACACGCAGCTAGAGAAAAGCACCTACCTTTTCACACACTGATGCCTAAGCAAACGCGTGGCCACACACACGCACACATCCGCAAGCGCGCCTACTCCCATCTATTGAGGGAAAGACGGACGAGCTCTTTGGTTGCTCTTCACAGGCTTGTCCCTGATCTATAGCTGAGGGCAAACACTTGTGTGCTTGTGGGAGAGCCTGTGTCTTTCCTGGAAGCGTTTGGGAGTTTTGCTCAGACGCGTGTTTCCTCAAGTTCAAGAATCAAGATCTAGGATACCTGCAGACAGGTGCCTGTTTGTGTGGAGACAGTCTGTTTGAAACTGTGTTCCTCAGCGCCCGCTCTTTCTCCCCGTCGCTCCACACGCCTGGGAGTCCCTTTCTTTCTCTCCACAAGCACGTGTGTTGACTTCGTCGCACATGTGCATCTGCACAAGCGTTGAGCTCAGCAGAGCGTGTCTCTTGACACTTGATGTGCGTTGGCTGTGTCTGCCTGCTCCAGTGAAGAGAGAAACGGGAAATCATCTTGGTAGAGGCAACAAAGCAAAAGCGAGGCAGGATTGACATCTGCTCAACAGAGACGGATTCCCTGCGCTGACACAGTTCACAGTTACACGAGAAGCAATCTGAGCGGTCCGTCGACCGGAGACGTGTTTCCCAAGAGGTCGTTTAGCGAGTGAACAGCAGTGTGCGCGACTTTCAGGAGTGTGCCTGGAAAGTGCCAGAATCACCAGGAGCATCTGTGCAAAAGCTGCTGCCTCTGTGACCGCATTGAGGCACGTTCGCGTGTCTGCGAGTATATAGACGGCTCTTTCGCGTTCACTCCGAGGGAAACGGTCCGCTATTGCTTCTGTGCGCACAGACGCGATTCCCTTGTCTCTTGCGAACACAGGGAACTCTGTGCATCCAAATCTACAGGCTAAGGACGCGTCTGCATATGTTTTGGTGAACAATCGAGTGTGCGTGTTCTGACAGCTGCCTCTATGCAGACGTCTCCACAGAGCCACTTCTGAATGCCCCGCAGCCCAGGACTGAATGGATACACTAACAAGTGCACCGGTGTGAGCAACCACATATGCAGAAGGACGTCTTTCATCTCACAGAAGCGCGAACGTCTTGGCGTTCAAGCACATGGCAGAAACAAGGTGTGAACAGATGAGCTGCTGCTATTTTCTCCGTTCGGCATGCTTCGTTGTAGCTCTCTTGCCGGTCGCCGGCTTAGCGGCTTGCTTTGCGCGACTAGCTCTGGGGAGAGAAGGAGATAGCGCCGGAAACCTCGCCTTTTGCCTTCTTCGGCGCTGGAACCTGGTTGCTGCGCCTTCTCTTTGTCCATGTGCACACACACGATTCCTCAGCGAAAACCATGCAGAAACCTTTCCACGAGCACCCAGGGATGTGCACCCAGCACCACGTGCACGCACACGCAGCTAGAGAAAAGCACCTACCTTTTCACACACTGAAGCCTAAGCAAACGCGTGGCCACACACACGCACACATCCGCAAGCGCGCCTACTCCCATCTATTGAGGGAAAGACGGACGAGCAACGTCCTGACAGGCTTGAGGGGAAAAACGTCCGTTGACGGTTGGCGTACTGCACGCCCGCCTACGGGGCTGCAGGGGAATCCACATTTGGAAGGTACCTGAAGATGTGTGCCTGTTCTTGGAGCTCCGCTAGTAGGGTAGCAAAGACACTCGTAGGCAGTACTGAATGCTGCTCCGTGCTACTTCTCCTCCGCTGGCAAATGCTTCACAGTCGCCCTAGGAAAGACGTTTAACAATCGATCTCCAAGAGGAACGAAACACATGATGCCATAAGGCGAAAGAATAGCAGGACATCTCTTCACAGGCTTGTCCCTGATCTATAGCTGAGGGCAAACACTTGTGTGCTTGTGGGAGAGCCTGTGTCTTTCCTGGAAGCGTTTGGGAGTTTTGCTCAGACGCGTGTTTCCTCAAGTTCAAGAATCAAGATCTAGGATACCTGCAGACAGGTGCCTGTTTGTGTGGAGACAGTCTGTTTGAAACTGTGTTCCTCAGCGCCCGCTCTTTCTCCCCGTCGCTCCACACGCCTGGGAGTCCCTTTCTTTCTCTCCACAAGCACGTGTGTTGACTTCGTCGCACATGTGCATCTGCACAAGCGTTGAGCTCAGCAGAGCGTGTCTCTTGACACTTGATGTGCGTTGGCTGTGTCTGCCTGCTCCAGTGAAGAGAGAAACGGGAAATCATCTTGGTAGAGGCAACAAAGCAAAAGCGAGGCAGGATTGACATCTGCTCAACAGAGACGGATTCCCTGCGCTGACACAGTTCACAGTTACACGAGAAGCAATCTGAGCGGTCCGTCGACCGGAGACGTGTTTCCCAAGAGGTCGTTTAGCGAGTGAACAGCAGTGTGCGCGACTTTCAGGAGTGTGCCTGGAAAGTGCCAGAATCACCAGGAGCATCTGTGCAAAAGCTGCTGCCTCTGTGACCGCATTGAGGCACGTTCGCGTGTCTGCGAGTATATAGACGGCTCTTTCGCGTTCACTCCGAGGGAAACGGTCCGCTATTGCTTCTGTGCGCACAGACGCGATTCCCTTGTCTCTTGCGAACACAGGGAACTCTGTGCATCCAAATCTACAGGCTAAGGACGCGTCTGCATATGTTTTGGTGAACAATCGAGTGTGCGTGTTCTGACAGCTGCCTCTATGCAGACGTCTCCACAGAGCCACTTCTGAATGCCCCGCAGCCCAGGACTGAATGGATACACTAACAAGTGCACCGGTGTGAGCAACCACATATGCAGAAGGACGTCTTTCATCTCACAGAAGCGCGAACGTCTTGGCGTTCAAGCACATGGCAGAAACAAGGTGTGAACAGATGAGCTGCTGCTATTTTCTCCGTTCGGCATGCTTCGTTGTAGCTCTCTTGCCGGTCGCCGGCTTAGCGGCTTGCTTTGCGCGACTAGCTCTGGGGAGAGAAGGAGATAGCGCCGGAAACCTCGCCTTTTGCCTTCTTCGGCGCTGGAACCTGGTTGCTGCGCCTTCTCTTTGTCCATGTGCACACACACGATTCCTCAGCGAAAACCATGCAGAAACCTTTCCACGAGCACCCAGGGATGTGCACCCAGCACCACGTGCACGCACACGCAGCTAGAGAAAAGCACCTACCTTTTCACACACTGATGCCTAAGCAAACGCGTGGCCACACACACGCACACATCCGCAAGCGCGCCTACTCCCATCTATTGAGGGAAAGACGGACGAGCTCTTTGGTTGCTCTTCACAGGCTTGTCCCTGATCTATAGCTGAGGGCAAACACTTGTGTGCTTGTGGGAGAGCCTGTGTCTTTCCTGGAAGCGTTTGGGAGTTTTGCTCAGACGCGTGTTTCCTCAAGTTCAAGAATCAAGATCTAGGATACCTGCAGACAGGTGCCTGTTTGTGTGGAGACAGTCTGTTTGAAACTGTGCTCCTCAGCGCCCGCTCTTTCTCCCCGTCGCTCCACACGCCTGGGAGTCCCTTTCTTTCTCTCCACAAGCACGTGTGTTGACTTCGTCGCACATGTGCATCTGCACAAGCGTTGAGCTCAGCAGAGCGTGTCTCTTGACACTTGATGTGCGTTGGCTGTGTCTGCCTGCTCCAGTGAAGAGAGAAACGGGAAATCATCTTGGTAGAGGCAACAAAGCAAAAGCGAGGCAGGATTGACATCTGCTCAACAGAGACGGATTCCCTGCGCTGACACAGTTCACAGTTACACGAGAAGCAATCTGAGCGGTCCGTCGACCGGAGACGTGTTTCCCAAGAGGTCGTTTAGCGAGTGAACAGCAGTGTGCGCGACTTTCAGGAGTGTGCCTGGAAAGTGCCAGAATCACCAGGAGCATCTGTGCAAAAGCTGCTGCCTCTGTGACCGCATTGAGGCACGTTCGCGTGTCTGCGAGTATATAGACGGCTCTTTCGCGTTCACTCCGAGGGAAACGGTCCGCTATTGCTTCTGTGCGCACAGACGCGATTCCCTTGTCTCTTGCGAACACAGGGAACTCTGTGCATCCAAATCTACAGGCTAAGGACGCGTCTGCATATGTTTTGGTGAACAATCGAGTGTGCGTGTTCTGACAGCTGCCTCTATGCAGACGTCTCCACAGAGCCACTTCTGAATGCCCCGCAGCCCAGGACTGAATGGATACACTAACAAGTGCACCGGTGTGAGCAACCACATATGCAGAAGGACGTCTTTCATCTCACAGAAGCGCGAACGTCTTGGCGTTCAAGCACATGGCAGAAACAAGGTGTGAACAGATGAGCTGCTGCTATTTTCTCCGTTCGGCATGCTTCGTTGTAGCTCTCTTGCCGGTCGCCGGCTTAGCGGCTTGCTTTGCGCGACTAGCTCTGGGGAGAGAAGGAGATAGCGCCGGAAACCTCGCCTTTTGCCTTCTTCGGCGCTGGAACCTGGTTGCTGCGCCTTCTCTTTGTCCATGTGCACACACACGATTCCTCAGCGAAAACCATGCAGAAACCTTTCCACGAGCACCCAGGGATGTGCACCCAGCACCACGTGCACGCACACGCAGCTAGAGAAAAGCACCTACCTTTTCACACACTGATGCCTAAGCAAACGCGTGGCCACACACACGCACACATCCGCAAGCGCGCCTACTCCCATCTATTGAGGGAAAGACGGACGAGCTCTTTGGTTGCTCTTCACAGGCTTGTCCCTGATCTATAGCTGAGGGCAAACACTTGTGTGCTTGTGGGAGAGCCTGTGTCTTTCCTGGAAGCGTTTGGGAGTTTTGCTCAGACGCGTGTTTCCTCAAGTTCAAGAATCAAGATCTAGGATACCTGCAGACAGGTGCCTGTTTGTGTGGAGACAGTCTGTTTGAAACTGTGTTCCTCAGCGCCCGCTCTTTCTCCCCGTCGCTCCACACGCCTGGGAGTCCCTTTCTTTCTCTCCACAAGCACGTGTGTTGACTTCGTCGCACATGTGCATCTGCACAAGCGTTGAGCTCAGCAGAGCGTGTCTCTTGACACTTGATGTGCGTTGGCTGTGTCTGCCTGCTCCAGTGAAGAGAGAAACGGGAAATCATCTTGGTAGAGGCAACAAAGCAAAGGCGAGGCAGGATTGACATCTGCTCAACAGAGACGGATTCCCTGCGCTGACACAGTTCACAGTTACACGAGAAGCAATCTGAGCGGTCCGTCGACCGGAGACGTGTTTCCCAAGAGGTCGTTTAGCGAGTGAACAGCAGTGTGCGCGACTTTCAGGAGTGTGCCTGGAAAGTGCCAGAATCACCAGGAGCATCTGTGCAAAAGCTGCTGCCTCTGTGACCGCATTGAGGCACGTTCGCGTGTCTGCGAGTATATAGACGGCTCTTTCGCGTTCACTCCGAGGGAAACGGTCCGCTATTGCTTCTGTGCGCACAGACGCGATTCCCTTGTCTCTTGCGAACACAGGGAACTCTGTGCATCCAAATCTACAGGCTAAGGACGCGTCTGCATATGTTTTGGTGAACAATCGAGTGTGCGTGTTCTGACAGCTGCCTCTATGCAGACGTCTCCACAGAGCCACTTCTGAATGCCCCGCAGCCCAGGACTGAATGGATACACTAACAAGTGCACCGGTGTGAGCAACCACATATGCAGAAGGACGTCTTTCATCTCACAGAAGCGCGAACGTCTTGGCGTTCAAGCACATGGCAGAAACAAGGTGTGAACAGATGAGCTGCTGCTATTTTCTCCGTTCGGCATGCTTCGTTGTAGCTCTCTTGCCGGTCGCCGGCTTAGCGGCTTGCTTTGCGCGACTAGCTCTGGGGAGAGAAGGAGATAGCGCCGGAAACCTCGCCTTTTGCCTTCTTCGGCGCTGGAACCTGGTTGCTGCGCCTTCTCTTTGTCCATGTGCACACACACGATTCCTCAGCGAAAACCATGCAGAAACCTTTCCACGAGCACCCAGGGATGTGCACCCAGCACCACGTGCACGCACACGCAGCTAGAGAAAAGCACCTACCTTTTCACACACTGATGCCTAAGCAAACGCGTGGCCACACACACGCACACATCCGCAAGCGCGCCTACTCCCATCTACTGAGAGAAAGACGGACGAGCTCTTTGGTTGCTCTTCACAGGCTTGTCCCTGATCTATAGCTGAGGGCAAACACTTGTGTGCTTGTGGGAGAGCCTGTGTCTTTCCTGGAAGCGTTTGGGAGTTTTGCTCAGACGCGTGTTTCCTCAAGTTCAAGAATCAAGATCTAGGATACCTGCAGACAGGTGCCTGTTTGTGTGGAGACAGTCTGTTTGAAACTGTGCTCCTCAGCGCCCGCTCTTTCTCCCCGTCGCTCCACACGCCTGGGAGTCCCTTTCTTTCTCTCCACAAGCACGTGTGTTGACTTCGTCGGACATGTGCATCTGCACAAGCGTTGAGCTCAGCAGAGCGTGTCTCTTGACACTTGATGTGCGTTGGCTGTGTCTGCCTGCTCCAGTGAAGAGAGAAACGGGAAATCATCTTGGTAGAGGCAACAAAGCAAAAGCGAGGCAGGATTGACATCTGCTCAACAGAGACGGATTCCCTGCGCTGACACAGTTCACAGTTACACGAGAAGCAATCTGAGCGGTCCGTCGACCGGAGACGTGTTTCCCAAGAGGTCGTTTAGCGAGTGAACAGCAGTGTGCGCGACTTTCAGGAGTGTGCCTGGAAAGTGCCAGAATCACCAGGAGCATCTGTGCAAAAGCTGCTGCCTCTGTGACCGCATTGAGGCACGTTCGCGTGTCTGCGAGTATATAGACGGCTCTTTCGCGTTCACTCCGAGGGAAACGGTCCGCTATTGCTTCTGTGCGCACAGACGCGATTCCCTTGTCTCTTGCGAACACAGGGAACTCTGTGCATCCAAATCTACAGGCTAAGGACGCGTCTGCATATGTTTTGGTGAACAATCGAGTGTGCGTGTTCTGACAGCTGCCTCTATGCAGACGTCTCCACAGAGCCACTTCTGAATGCCCCGCAGCCCAGGACTGAATGGATACACTAACAAGTGCACCGGTGTGAGCAACCACATATGCAGAAGGACGTCTTTCATCTCACAGAAGCGCGAACGTCTTGGCGTTCAAGCACATGGCAGAAACAAGGTGTGAACAGATGAGCTGCTGCTATTTTCTCCGTTCGGCATGCTTCGTTGTAGCTCTCTTGCCGGTCGCCGGCTTAGCGGCTTGCTTTGCGCGACTAGCTCTGGGGAGAGAAGGAGATAGCGCCGGAAACCTCGCCTTTTGCCTTCTTCGGCGCTGGAACCTGGTTGCTGCGCCTTCTCTTTGTCCATGTGCACACACACGATTCCTCAGCGAAAACCATGCAGAAACCTTTCCACGAGCACCCAGGGATGTGCACCCAGCACCACGTGCACGCACACGCAGCTAGAGAAAAGCACCTACCTTTTCACACACTGATGCCTAAGCAAACGCGTGGCCACACACACGCACACATCCGCAAGCGCGCCTACTCCCATCTATTGAGGGAAAGACGGACGAGCTCTTTGGTTGCTCTTCACAGGCTTGTCCCTGATCTATAGCTGAGGGCAAACACTTGTGTGCTTGTGGGAGAGCCTGTGTCTTTCCTGGAAGCGTTTGGGAGTTTTGCTCAGACGCGTGTTTCCTCAAGTTCAAGAATCAAGATCTAGGATACCTGCAGACAGGTGCCTGTTTGTGTGGAGACAGTCTGTTTGAAACTGTGTTCCTCAGCGCCCGCTCTTTCTCCCCGTCGCTCCACACGCCTGGCAGTCCCTTTCTTTCTCTCCACAAGCACGTGTGTTGACTTCGTCGCACATGTGCATCTGCACAAGCGTTGAGCTCAGCAGAGCGTGTCTCTTGACACTTGATGTGCGTTGGCTGTGTCTGCCTGCTCCAGTGAAGAGAGAAACGGGAAATCATCTTGGTAGAGGCAACAAAGCAAAGGCGAGGCAGGATTGACATCTGCTCAACAGAGACGGATTCCCTGCGCTGACACAGTTCACAGTTACACGAGAAGCAATCTGAGCGGTCCGTCGACCGGAGACGTGTTTCCCAAGAGGTCGTTTAGCGAGTGAACAGCAGTGTGCGCGACTTTCAGGAGTGTGCCTGGAAAGTGCCAGAATCACCAGGAGCATCTGTGCAAAAGCTGCTGCCTCTGTGACCGCATTGAGGCACGTTCGCGTGTCTGCGAGTATATAGACGGCTCTTTCGCGTTCACTCCGAGGGAAACGGTCCGCTATTGCTTCTGTGCGCACAGACGCGATTCCCTTGTCTCTTGCGAACACAGGGAACTCTGTGCATCCAAATCTACAGGCTAAGGACGCGTCTGCATATGTTTTGGTGAACAATCGAGTGTGCGTGTTCTGACAGCTGCCTCTATGCAGACGTCTCCACAGAGCCACTTCTGAATGCCCCGCAGCCCAGGACTGAATGGATACACTAACAAGTGCACCGGTGTGAGCAACCACATATGCAGAAGGACGTCTTTCATCTCACAGAAGCGCGAACGTCTTGGCGTTCAAGCACATGGCAGAAACAAGGTGTGAACAGATGAGCTGCTGCTATTTTCTCCGTTCGGCATGCTTCGTTGTAGCTCTCTTGCCGGTCGCCGGCTTAGCGGCTTGCTTTGCGCGACTAGCTCTGGGGAGAGAAGGAGATAGCGCCGGAAACCTCGCCTTTTGCCTTCTTCGGCGCTGGAACCTGGTTGCTGCGCCTTCTCTTTGTCCATGTGCACACACACGATTCCTCAGCGAAAACCATGCAGAAACCTTTCCACGAGCACCCAGGGATGTGCACCCAGCACCACGTGCACGCACACGCAGCTAGAGAAAAGCACCTACCTTTTCACACACTGATGCCTAAGCAAACGCGTGGCCACACACACGCACACATCCGCAAGCGCGCCTACTCCCATCTATTGAGGGAAAGACGGACGAGCTCTTTGGTTGCTCTTCACAGGCTTGTCCCTGATCTATAGCTGAGGGCAAACACTTGTGTGCTTGTGGGAGAGCCTGTGTCTTTCCTGGAAGCGTTTGGGAGTTTTGCTCAGACGCGTGTTTCCTCAAGTTCAAGAATCAAGATCTAGGATACCTGCAGACAGGTGCCTGTTTGTGTGGAGACAGTCTGTTTGAAACTGTGTTCCTCAGCGCCCGCTCTTTCTCCCCGTCGCTCCACACGCCTGGGAGTCCCTTTCTTTCTCTCCACAAGCACGTGTGTTGACTTCGTCGCACATGTGCATCTGCACAAGCGTTGAGCTCAGCAGAGCGTGTCTCTTGACACTTGATGTGCGTTGGCTGTGTCTGCCTGCTCCAGTGAAGAGAGAAACGGGAAATCATCTTGGTAGAGGCAACAAAGCAAAGGCGAGGCAGGATTGACATCTGCTCAACAGAGACGGATTCCCTGCGCTGACACAGTTCACAGTTACACGAGAAGCAATCTGAGCGGTCCGTCGACCGGAGACGTGTTTCCCAAGAGGTCGTTTAGCGAGTGAACAGCAGTGTGCGCGACTTTCAGGAGTGTGCCTGGAAAGTGCCAGAATCACCAGGAGCATCTGTGCAAAAGCTGCTGCCTCTGTGACCGCATTGAGGCACGTTCGCGTGTCTGCGAGTATATAGACGGCTCTTTCGCGTTCACTCCGAGGGAAACGGTCCGCTATTGCTTCTGTGCGCACAGACGCGATTCCCTTGTCTCTTGCGAACACAGGGAACTCTGTGCATCCAAATCTACAGGCTAAGGACGCGTCTGCATATGTTTTGGTGAACAATCGAGTGTGCGTGTTCTGACAGCTGCCTCTATGCAGACGTCTCCACAGAGCCACTTCTGAATGCCCCGCAGCCCAGGACTGAATGGATACACTAACAAGTGCACCGGTGTGAGCAACCACATATGCAGAAGGACGTCTTTCATCTCACAGAAGCGCGAACGTCTTGGCGTTCAAGCACATGGCAGAAACAAGGTGTGAACAGATGAGCTGCTGCTATTTTCTCCGTTCGGCATGCTTCGTTGTAGCTCTCTTGCCGGTCGCCGGCTTAGCGGCTTGCTTTGCGCGACTAGCTCTGGGGAGAGAAGGAGATAGCGCCGGAAACCTCGCCTTTTGCCTTCTTCGGCGCTGGAACCTGGTTGCTGCGCCTTCTCTTTGTCCATGTGCACACACACGATTCCTCAGCGAAAACCATGCAGAAACCTTTCCACGAGCACCCAGGGATGTGCACCCAGCACCACGTGCACGCACACGCAGCTAGAGAAAAGCACCTACCTTTTCACACACTGATGCCTAAGCAAACGCGTGGCCACACACACGCACACATCCGCAAGCGCGCCTACTCCCATCTATTGAGGGAAAGACGGACGAGCTCTTTGGTTGCTCTTCACAGGCTTGTCCCTGATCTATAGCTGAGGGCAAACACTTGTGTGCTTGTGGGAGAGCCTGTGTCTTTCCTGGAAGCGTTTGGGAGTTTTGCTCAGACGCGTGTTTCCTCAAGTTCAAGAATCAAGATCTAGGATACCTGCAGACAGGTGCCTGTTTGTGTGGAGACAGTCTGTTTGAAACTGTGCTCCTCAGCGCCCGCTCTTTCTCCCCGTCGCTCCACACGCCTGGGAGTCCCTTTCTTTCTCTCCACAAGCACGTGTGTTGACTTCGTCGCACATGTGCATCTGCACAAGCGTTGAGCTCAGCAGAGCGTGTCTCTTGACACTTGATGTGCGTTGGCTGTGTCTGCCTGCTCCAGTGAAGAGAGAAACGGGAAATCATCTTGGTAGAGGCAACAAAGCAAAAGCGAGGCAGGATTGACATCTGCTCAACAGAGACGGATTCCCTGCGCTGACACAGTTCACAGTTACACGAGAAGCAATCTGAGCGGTCCGTCGACCGGAGACGTGTTTCCCAAGAGGTCGTTTAGCGAGTGAACAGCAGTGTGCGCGACTTTCAGGAGTGTGCCTGGAAAGTGCCAGAATCACCAGGAGCATCTGTGCAAAAGCTGCTGCCTCTGTGACCGCATTGAGGCACGTTCGCGTGTCTGCGAGTATATAGACGGCTCTTTCGCGTTCACTCCGAGGGAAACGGTCCGCTATTGCTTCTGTGCGCACAGACGCGATTCCCTTGTCTCTTGCGAACGCAGGGAACTCTGTGCATCCAAATCTACAGGCTAAGGACGCGTCTGCATATGTTTTGGTGAACAATCGAGTGTGCGTGTTCTGACAGCTGCCTCTATGCAGACGTCTCCACAGAGCCACTTCTGAATGCCCCGCAGCCCAGGACTGAATGGATACACTAACAAGTGCACCGGTGTGAGCAACCACATATGCAGAAGGACGTCTTTCATCTCACAGAAGCGCGAACGTCTTGGCGTTCAAGCACATGGCAGAAACAAGGTGTGAACAGATGAGCTGCTGCTATTTTCTCCGTTCGGCATGCTTCGTTGTAGCTCTCTTGCCGGTCGCCGGCTTAGCGGCTTGCTTTGCGCGACTAGCTCTGGGGAGAGAAGGAGATAGCGCCGGAAACCTCGCCTTTTGCCTTCTTCGGCGCTGGAACCTGGTTGCTGCGCCTTCTCTTTGTCCATGTGCACACACACGATTCCTCAGCGAAAACCATGCAGAAACCTTTCCACGAGCACCCAGGGATGTGCACCCAGCACCACGTGCACGCACACGCAGCTAGAGAAAAGCACCTACCTTTTCACACACTGATGCCTAAGCAAACGCGTGGCCACACACACGCACACATCCGCAAGCGCGCCTACTCCCATCTATTGAGGGAAAGACGGACGAGCTCTTTGGTTGCTCTTCACAGGCTTGTCCCTGATCTATAGCTGAGGGCAAACACTTGTGTGCTTGTGGGAGAGCCTGTGTCTTTCCTGGAAGCGTTTGGGAGTTTTGCTCAGACGCGTGTTTCCTCAAGTTCAAGAATCAAGATCTAGGATACCTGCAGACAGGTGCCTGTTTGTGTGGAGACAGTCTGTTTGAAACTGTGCTCCTCAGCGCCCGCTCTTTCTCCCCGTCGCTCCACACGCCTGGGAGTCCCTTTCTTTCTCTCCACAAGCACGTGTGTTGACTTCGTCGCACATGTGCATCTGCACAAGCGTTGAGCTCAGCAGAGCGTGTCTCTTGACACTTGATGTGCGTTGGCTGTGTCTGCCTGCTCCAGTGAAGAGAGAAACGGGAAATCATCTTGGTAGAGGCAACAAAGCAAAAGCGAGGCAGGATTGACATCTGCTCAACAGAGACGGATTCCCTGCGCTGACACAGTTCACAGTTACACGAGAAGCAATCTGAGCGGTCCGTCGACCGGAGACGTGTTTCCCAAGAGGTCGTTTAGCGAGTGAACAGCAGTGTGCGCGACTTTCAGGAGTGTGCCTGGAAAGTGCCAGAATCACCAGGAGCATCTGTGCAAAAGCTGCTGCCTCTGTGACCGCATTGAGGCACGTTCGCGTGTCTGCGAGTATATAGACGGCTCTTTCGCGTTCACTCCGAGGGAAACGGTCCGCTATTGCTTCTGTGCGCACAGACGCGATTCCCTTGTCTCTTGCGAACGCAGGGAACTCTGTGCATCCAAATCTACAGGCTAAGGACGCGTCTGCATATGTTTTGGTGAACAATCGAGTGTGCGTGTTCTGACAGCTGCCTCTATGCAGACGTCTCCACAGAGCCACTTCTGAATGCCCCGCAGCCCAGGACTGAATGGATACACTAACAAGTGCACCGGTGTGAGCAACCACATATGCAGAAGGACGTCTTTCATCTCACAGAAGCGCGAACGTCTTGGCGTTCAAGCACATGGCAGAAACAAGGTGTGAACAGATGAGCTGCTGCTATTTTCTCCGTTCGGCATGCTTCGTTGTAGCTCTCTTGCCGGTCGCCGGCTTAGCGGCTTGCTTTGCGCGACTAGCTCTGGGGAGAGAAGGAGATAGCGCCGGAAACCTCGCCTTTTGCCTTCTTCGGCGCTGGAACCTGGTTGCTGCGCCTTCTCTTTGTCCATGTGCACACACACGATTCCTCAGCGAAAACCATGCAGAAACCTTTCCACGAGCACCCAGGGATGTGCACCCAGCACCACGTGCACGCACACGCAGCTAGAGAAAAGCACCTACCTTTTCACACACTGATGCCTAAGCAAACGCGTGGCCACACACACGCACACATCCGCAAGCGCGCCTACTCCCATCTATTGAGGGAAAGACGGACGAGCTCTTTGGTTGCTCTTCACAGGCTTGTCCCTGATCTATAGCTGAGGGCAAACACTTGTGTGCTTGTGGGAGAGCCTGTGTCTTTCCTGGAAGCGTTTGGGAGTTTTGCTCAGACGCGTGTTTCCTCAAGTTCAAGAATCAAGATCTAGGATACCTGCAGACAGGTGCCTGTTTGTGTGGAGACAGTCTGTTTGAAACTGTGTTCCTCAGCGCCCGCTCTTTCTCCCCGTCGCTCCACACGCCTGGGAGTCCCTTTCTTTCTCTCCACAAGCACGTGTGTTGACTTCGTCGCACATGTGCATCTGCACAAGCGTTGAGCTCAGCAGAGCGTGTCTCTTGACACTTGATGTGCGTTGGCTGTGTCTGCCTGCTCCAGTGAAGAGAGAAACGGGAAATCATCTTGGTAGAGGCAACAAAGCAAAGGCGAGGCAGGATTGACATCTGCTCAACAGAGACGGATTCCCTGCGCTGACACAGTTCACAGTTACACGAGAAGCAATCTGAGCGGTCCGTCGACCGGAGACGTGTTTCCCAAGAGGTCGTTTAGCGAGTGAACAGCAGTGTGCGCGACTTTCAGGAGTGTGCCTGGAAAGTGCCAGAATCACCAGGAGCATCTGTGCAAAAGCTGCTGCCTCTGTGACCGCATTGAGGCACGTTCGCGTGTCTGCGAGTATATAGACGGCTCTTTCGCGTTCACTCCGAGGGAAACGGTCCGCTATTGCTTCTGTGCGCACAGACGCGATTCCCTTGTCTCTTGCGAACACAGGGAACTCTGTGCATCCAAATCTACAGGCTAAGGACGCGTCTGCATATGTTTTGGTGAACAATCGAGTGTGCGTGTTCTGACAGCTGCCTCTATGCAGACGTCTCCACAGAGCCACTTCTGAATGCCCCGCAGCCCAGGACTGAATGGATACACTAACAAGTGCACCGGTGTGAGCAACCACATATGCAGAAGGACGTCTTTCATCTCACAGAAGCGCGAACGTCTTGGCGTTCAAGCACATGGCAGAAACAAGGTGTGAACAGATGAGCTGCTGCTATTTTCTCCGTTCGGCATGCTTCGTTGTAGCTCTCTTGCCGGTCGCCGGCTTAGCGGCTTGCTTTGCGCGACTAGCTCTGGGGAGAGAAGGAGATAGCGCCGGAAACCTCGCCTTTTGCCTTCTTCGGCGCTGGAACCTGGTTGCTGCGCCTTCTCTTTGTCCATGTGCACACACACGATTCCTCAGCGAAAACCATGCAGAAACCTTTCCACGAGCACCCAGGGATGTGCACCCAGCACCACGTGCACGCACACGCAGCTAGAGAAAAGCACCTACCTTTTCACACACTGATGCCTAAGCAAACGCGTGGCCACACACACGCACACATCCGCAAGCGCGCCTACTCCCATCTATTGAGGGAAAGACGGACGAGCTCTTTGGTTGCTCTTCACAGGCTTGTCCCTGATCTATAGCTGAGGGCAAACACTTGTGTGCTTGTGGGAGAGCCTGTGTCTTTCCTGGAAGCGTTTGGGAGTTTTGCTCAGACGCGTGTTTCCTCAAGTTCAAGAATCAAGATCTAGGATACCTGCAGACAGGTGCCTGTTTGTGTGGAGACAGTCTGTTTGAAACTGTGTTCCTCAGCGCCCGCTCTTTCTCCCCGTCGCTCCACACGCCTGGGAGTCCCTTTCTTTCTCTCCACAAGCACGTGTGTTGACTTCGTCGCACATGTGCATCTGCACAAGCGTTGAGCTCAGCAGAGCGTGTCTCTTGACACTTGATGTGCGTTGGCTGTGTCTGCCTGCTCCAGTGAAGAGAGAAACGGGAAATCATCTTGGTAGAGGCAACAAAGCAAAGGCGAGGCAGGATTGACATCTGCTCAACAGAGACGGATTCCCTGCGCTGACACAGTTCACAGTTACACGAGAAGCAATCTGAGCGGTCCGTCGACCGGAGACGTGTTTCCCAAGAGGTCGTTTAGCGAGTGAACAGCAGTGTGCGCGACTTTCAGGAGTGTGCCTGGAAAGTGCCAGAATCACCAGGAGCATCTGTGCAAAAGCTGCTGCCTCTGTGACCGCATTGAGGCACGTTCGCGTGTCTGCGAGTATATAGACGGCTCTTTCGCGTTCACTCCGAGGGAAACGGTCCGCTATTGCTTCTGTGCGCACAGACGCGATTCCCTTGTCTCTTGCGAACACAGGGAACTCTGTGCATCCAAATCTACAGGCTAAGGACGCGTCTGCATATGTTTTGGTGAACAATCGAGTGTGCGTGTTCTGACAGCTGCCTCTATGCAGACGTCTCCACAGAGCCACTTCTGAATGCCCCGCAGCCCAGGACTGAATGGATACACTAACAAGTGCACCGGTGTGAGCAACCACATATGCAGAAGGACGTCTTTCATCTCACAGAAGCGCGAACGTCTTGGCGTTCAAGCACATGGCAGAAACAAGGTGTGAACAGATGAGCTGCTGCTATTTTCTCCGTTCGGCATGCTTCGTTGTAGCTCTCTTGCCGGTCGCCGGCTTAGCGGCTTGCTTTGCGCGACTAGCTCTGGGGAGAGAAGGAGATAGCGCCGGAAACCTCGCCTTTTGCCTTCTTCGGCGCTGGAACCTGGTTGCTGCGCCTTCTCTTTGTCCATGTGCACACACACGATTCCTCAGCGAAAACCATGCAGAAACCTTTCCACGAGCACCCAGGGATGTGCACCCAGCACCACGTGCACGCACACGCAGCTAGAGAAAAGCACCTACCTTTTCACACACTGATGCCTAAGCAAACGCGTGGCCACACACACGCACACATCCGCAAGCGCGCCTACTCCCATCTATTGAGGGAAAGACGGACGAGCTCTTTGGTTGCTCTTCACAGGCTTGTCCCTGATCTATAGCTGAGGGCAAACACTTGTGTGCTTGTGGGAGAGCCTGTGTCTTTCCTGGAAGCGTTTGGGAGTTTTGCTCAGACGCGTGTTTCCTCAAGTTCAAGAATCAAGATCTAGGATACCTGCAGACAGGTGCCTGTTTGTGTGGAGACAGTCTGTTTGAAACTGTGTTCCTCAGCGCCCGCTCTTTCTCCCCGTCGCTCCACACGCCTGGGAGTCCCTTTCTTTCTCTCCACAAGCACGTGTGTTGACTTCGTCGCACATGTGCATCTGCACAAGCGTTGAGCTCAGCAGAGCGTGTCTCTTGACACTTGATGTGCGTTGGCTGTGTCTGCCTGCTCCAGTGAAGAGAGAAACGGGAAATCATCTTGGTAGAGGCAACAAAGCAAAGGCGAGGCAGGATTGACATCTGCTCAACAGAGACGGATTCCCTGCGCTGACACAGTTCACAGTTACACGAGAAGCAATCTGAGCGGTCCGTCGACCGGAGACGTGTTTCCCAAGAGGTCGTTTAGCGAGTGAACAGCAGTGTGCGCGACTTTCAGGAGTGTGCCTGGAAAGTGCCAGAATCACCAGGAGCATCTGTGCAAAAGCTGCTGCCTCTGTGACCGCATTGAGGCACGTTCGCGTGTCTGCGAGTATATAGACGGCTCTTTCGCGTTCACTCCGAGGGAAACGGTCCGCTATTGCTTCTGTGCGCACAGACGCGATTCCCTTGTCTCTTGCGAACACAGGGAACTCTGTGCATCCAAATCTACAGGCTAAGGACGCGTCTGCATATGTTTTGGTGAACAATCGAGTGTGCGTGTTCTGACAGCTGCCTCTATGCAGACGTCTCCACAGAGCCACTTCTGAATGCCCCGCAGCCCAGGACTGAATGGATACACTAACAAGTGCACCGGTGTGAGCAACCACATATGCAGAAGGACGTCTTTCATCTCACAGAAGCGCGAACGTCTTGGCGTTCAAGCACATGGCAGAAACAAGGTGTGAACAGATGAGCTGCTGCTATTTTCTCCGTTCGGCATGCTTCGTTGTAGCTCTCTTGCCGGTCGCCGGCTTAGCGGCTTGCTTTGCGCGACTAGCTCTGGGGAGAGAAGGAGATAGCGCCGGAAACCTCGCCTTTTGCCTTCTTCGGCGCTGGAACCTGGTTGCTGCGCCTTCTCTTTGTCCATGTGCACACACACGATTCCTCAGCGAAAACCATGCAGAAACCTTTCCACGAGCACCCAGGGATGTGCACCCAGCACCACGTGCACGCACACGCAGCTAGAGAAAAGCACCTACCTTTTCACACACTGATGCCTAAGCAAACGCGTGGCCACACACACGCACACATCCGCAAGCGCGCCTACTCCCATCTATTGAGGGAAAGACGGACGAGCTCTTTGGTTGCTCTTCACAGGCTTGTCCCTGATCTATAGCTGAGGGCAAACACTTGTGTGCTTGTGGGAGAGCCTGTGTCTTTCCTGGAAGCGTTTGGGAGTTTTGCTCAGACGCGTGTTTCCTCAAGTTCAAGAATCAAGATCTAGGATACCTGCAGACAGGTGCCTGTTTGTGTGGAGACAGTCTGTTTGAAACTGTGTTCCTCAGCGCCCGCTCTTTCTCCCCGTCGCTCCACACGCCTGGGAGTCCCTTTCTTTCTCTCCACAAGCACGTGTGTTGACTTCGTCGCACATGTGCATCTGCACAAGCGTTGAGCTCAGCAGAGCGTGTCTCTTGACACTTGATGTGCGTTGGCTGTGTCTGCCTGCTCCAGTGAAGAGAGAAACGGGAAATCATCTTGGTAGAGGCAACAAAGCAAAAGCGAGGCAGGATTGACATCTGCTCAACAGAGACGGATTCCCTGCGCTGACACAGTTCACAGTTACACGAGAAGCAATCTGAGCGGTCCGTCGACCGGAGACGTGTTTCCCAAGAGGTCGTTTAGCGAGTGAACAGCAGTGTGCGCGACTTTCAGGAGTGTGCCTGGAAAGTGCCAGAATCACCAGGAGCATCTGTGCAAAAGCTGCTGCCTCTGTGACCGCATTGAGGCACGTTCGCGTGTCTGCGAGTATATAGACGGCTCTTTCGCGTTCACTCCGAGGGAAACGGTCCGCTATTGCTTCTGTGCGCACAGACGCGATTCCCTTGTCTCTTGCGAACACAGGGAACTCTGTGCATCCAAATCTACAGGCTAAGGACGCGTCTGCATATGTTTTGGTGAACAATCGAGTGTGCGTGTTCTGACAGCTGCCTCTATGCAGACGTCTCCACAGAGCCACTTCTGAATGCCCCGCAGCCCAGGACTGAATGGATACACTAACAAGTGCACCGGTGTGAGCAACCACATATGCAGAAGGACGTCTTTCATCTCACAGAATCGCGAACGTCTTGGCGTTCAAGCACATGGCAGAAACAAGGTGTGAACAGATGAGCTGCTGCTATTTTCTCCGTTCGGCATGCTTCGTTGTAGCTCTCTTGCCGGTCGCCGGCTTAGCGGCTTGCTTTGCGTGACTAGCTCTGGGGAGAGAAGGAGATAGCGCCGGAAACCTCGCCTTTTGCCTTCTTCGGCGCTGGAACCTGGTTGCTGCGCCTTCTCTTTGTCCATGTGCACACACACGATTCCTCAGCGAAAACCATGCAGAAACCTTTCCACGAGCACCCAGGGATGTGCACCCAGCACCACGTGCACGCACACGCAGCTAGAGAAAAGCACCTACCTTTTCACACACTGATGCCTAAGCAAACGCGTGGCCACACACACGCACACATCCGCAAGCGCGCCTACTCCCATCTATTGAGGGAAAGACGGACGAGCTCTTTGGTTGCTCTTCACAGGCTTGTCCCTGATCTATAGCTGAGGGCAAACACTTGTGTGCTTGTGGGAGAGCCTGTGTCTTTCCTGGAAGCGTTTGGGAGTTTTGCTCAGACGCGTGTTTCCTCAAGTTCAAGAATCAAGATCTAGGATACCTGCAGACAGGTGCCTGTTTGTGTGGAGACAGTCTGTTTGAAACTGTGTTCCTCAGCGCCCGCTCTTTCTCCCCGTCGCTCCACACGCCTGGGAGTCCCTTTCTTTCTCTCCACAAGCACGTGTGTTGACTTCGTCGCACATGTGCATCTGCACAAGCGTTGAGCTCAGCAGAGCGTGTCTCTTGACACTTGATGTGCGTTGGCTGTGTCTGCCTGCTCCAGTGAAGAGAGAAACGGGAAATCATCTTGGTAGAGGCAACAAAGCAAAAGCGAGGCAGGATTGACATCTGCTCAACAGAGACGGATTCCCTGCGCTGACACAGTTCACAGTTACACGAGAAGCAATCTGAGCGGTCCGTCGACCGGAGACGTGTTTCCCAAGAGGTCGTTTAGCGAGTGAACAGCAGTGTGCGCGACTTTCAGGAGTGTGCCTGGAAAGTGCCAGAATCACCAGGAGCATCTGTGCAAAAGCTGCTGCCTCTGTGACCGCATTGAGGCACGTTCGCGTGTCTGCGAGTATATAGACGGCTCTTTCGCGTTCACTCCGAGGGAAACGGTCCGCTATTGCTTCTGTGCGCACAGACGCGATTCCCTTGTCTCTTGCGAACACAGGGAACTCTGTGCATCCAAATCTACAGGCTAAGGACGCGTCTGCATATGTTTTGGTGAACAATCGAGTGTGCGTGTTCTGACAGCTGCCTCTATGCAGACGTCTCCACAGAGCCACTTCTGAATGCCCCGCAGCCCAGGACTGAATGGATACACTAACAAGTGCACCGGTGTGAGCAACCACATATGCAGAAGGACGTCTTTCATCTCACAGAAGCGCGAACGTCTTGGCGTTCAAGCACATGGCAGAAACAAGGTGTGAACAGATGAGCTGCTGCTATTTTCTCCGTTCGGCATGCTTCGTTGTAGCTCTCTTGCCGGTCGCCGGCTTAGCGGCTTGCTTTGCGCGACTAGCTCTGGGGAGAGAAGGAGATAGCGCCGGAAACCTCGCCTTTTGCCTTCTTCGGCGCTGGAACCTGGTTGCTGCGCCTTCTCTTTGTCCATGTGCACACACACGATTCCTCAGCGAAAACCATGCAGAAACCTTTCCACGAGCACCCAGGGATGTGCACCCAGCACCACGTGCACGCACACGCAGCTAGAGAAAAGCACCTACCTTTTCACACACTGATGCCTAAGCAAACGCGTGGCCACACACACGCACACATCCGCAAGCGCGCCTACTCCCATCTACTGAGAGAAAGACGGACGAGCTCTTTGGTTGCTCTTCACAGGCTTGTCCCTGATCTATAGCTGAGGGCAAACACTTGTGTGCTTGTGGGAGAGCCTGTGTCTTTCCTGGAAGCGTTTGGGAGTTTTGCTCAGACGCGTGTTTCCTCAAGTTCAAGAATCAAGATCTAGGATACCTGCAGACAGGTGCCTGTTTGTGTGGAGACAGTCTGTTTGAAACTGTGTTCCTCAGCGCCCGCTCTTTCTCCCCGTCGCTCCACACGCCTGGGAGTCCCTTTCTTTCTCTCCACAAGCACGTGTGTTGACTTCGTCGCACATGTGCATCTGCACAAGCGTTGAGCTCAGCAGAGCGTGTCTCTTGACACTTGATGTGCGTTGGCTGTGTCTGCCTGCTCCAGTGAAGAGAGAAACGGGAAATCATCTTGGTAGAGGCAACAAAGCAAAGGCGAGGCAGGATTGACATCTGCTCAACAGAGACGGATTCCCTGCGCTGACACAGTTCACAGTTACACGAGAAGCAATCTGAGCGGTCCGTCGACCGGAGACGTGTTTCCCAAGAGGTCGTTTAGCGAGTGAACAGCAGTGTGCGCGACTTTCAGGAGTGTGCCTGGAAAGTGCCAGAATCACCAGGAGCATCTGTGCAAAAGCTGCTGCCTCTGTGACCGCATTGAGGCACGTTCGCGTGTCTGCGAGTATATAGACGGCTCTTTCGCGTTCACTCCGAGGGAAACGGTCCGCTATTGCTTCTGTGCGCACAGACGCGATTCCCTTGTCTCTTGCGAACACAGGGAACTCTGTGCATCCAAATCTACAGGCTAAGGACGCGTCTGCATATGTTTTGGTGAACAATCGAGTGTGCGTGTTCTGACAGCTGCCTCTATGCAGACGTCTCCACAGAGCCACTTCTGAATGCCCCGCAGCCCAGGACTGAATGGATACACTAACAAGTGCACCGGTGTGAGCAACCACATATGCAGAAGGACGTCTTTCATCTCACAGAAGCGCGAACGTCTTGGCGTTCAAGCACATGGCAGAAACAAGGTGTGAACAGATGAGCTGCTGCTATTTTCTCCGTTCGGCATGCTTCGTTGTAGCTCTCTTGCCGGTCGCCGGCTTAGCGGCTTGCTTTGCGCGACTAGCTCTGGGGAGAGAAGGAGATAGCGCCGGAAACCTCGCCTTTTGCCTTCTTCGGCGCTGGAACCTGGTTGCTGCGCCTTCTCTTTGTCCATGTGCACACACACGATTCCTCAGCGAAAACCATGCAGAAACCTTTCCACGAGCACCCAGGGATGTGCACCCAGCACCACGTGCACGCACACGCAGCTAGAGAAAAGCACCTACCTTTTCACACACTGATGCCTAAGCAAACGCGTGGCCACACACACGCACACATCCGCAAGCGCGCCTACTCCCATCTATTGAGGGAAAGACGGACGAGCTCTTTGGTTGCTCTTCACAGGCTTGTCCCTGATCTATAGCTGAGGGCAAACACTTGTGTGCTTGTGGGAGAGCCTGTGTCTTTCCTGGAAGCGTTTGGGAGTTTTGCTCAGACGCGTGTTTCCTCAAGTTCAAGAATCAAGATCTAGGATACCTGCAGACAGGTGCCTGTTTGTGTGGAGACAGTCTGTTTGAAACTGTGTTCCTCAGCGCCCGCTCTTTCTCCCCGTCGCTCCACACGCCTGGGAGTCCCTTTCTTTCTCTCCACAAGCACGTGTGTTGACTTCGTCGCACATGTGCATCTGCACAAGCGTTGAGCTCAGCAGAGCGTGTCTCTTGACACTTGATGTGCGTTGGCTGTGTCTGCCTGCTCCAGTGAAGAGAGAAACGGGAAATCATCTTGGTAGAGGCAACAAAGCAAAGGCGAGGCAGGATTGACATCTGCTCAACAGAGACGGATTCCCTGCGCTGACACAGTTCACAGTTACACGAGAAGCAATCTGAGCGGTCCGTCGACCGGAGACGTGTTTCCCAAGAGGTCGTTTAGCGAGTGAACAGCAGTGTGCGCGACTTTCAGGAGTGTGCCTGGAAAGTGCCAGAATCACCAGGAGCATCTGTGCAAAAGCTGCTGCCTCTGTGACCGCATTGAGGCACGTTCGCGTGTCTGCGAGTATATAGACGGCTCTTTCGCGTTCACTCCGAGGGAAACGGTCCGCTATTGCTTCTGTGCGCACAGACGCGATTCCCTTGTCTCTTGCGAACACAGGGAACTCTGTGCATCCAAATCTACAGGCTAAGGACGCGTCTGCATATGTTTTGGTGAACAATCGAGTGTGCGTGTTCTGACAGCTGCCTCTATGCAGACGTCTCCACAGAGCCACTTCTGAATGCCCCGCAGCCCAGGACTGAATGGATACACTAACAAGTGCACCGGTGTGAGCAACCACATATGCAGAAGGACGTCTTTCATCTCACAGAAGCGCGAACGTCTTGGCGTTCAAGCACATGGCAGAAACAAGGTGTGAACAGATGAGCTGCTGCTATTTTCTCCGTTCGGCATGCTTCGTTGTAGCTCTCTTGCCGGTCGCCGGCTTAGCGGCTTGCTTTGCGCGACTAGCTCTGGGGAGAGAAGGAGATAGCGCCGGAAACCTCGCCTTTTGCCTTCTTCGGCGCTGGAACCTGGTTGCTGCGCCTTCTCTTTGTCCATGTGCACACACACGATTCCTCAGCGAAAACCATGCAGAAACCTTTCCACGAGCACCCAGGGATGTGCACCCAGCACCACGTGCACGCACACGCAGCTAGAGAAAAGCACCTACCTTTTCACACACTGATGCCTAAGCAAACGCGTGGCCACACACACGCACACATCCGCAAGCGCGCCTACTCCCATCTATTGAGGGAAAGACGGACGAGCTCTTTGGTTGCTCTTCACAGGCTTGTCCCTGATCTATAGCTGAGGGCAAACACTTGTGTGCTTGTGGGAGAGCCTGTGTCTTTCCTGGAAGCGTTTGGGAGTTTTGCTCAGACGCGTGTTTCCTCAAGTTCAAGAATCAAGATCTAGGATACCTGCAGACAGGTGCCTGTTTGTGTGGAGACAGTCTGTTTGAAACTGTGTTCCTCAGCGCCCGCTCTTTCTCCCCGTCGCTCCACACGCCTGGGAGTCCCTTTCTTTCTCTCCACAAGCACGTGTGTTGACTTCGTCGCACATGTGCATCTGCACAAGCGTTGAGCTCAGCAGAGCGTGTCTCTTGACACTTGATGTGCGTTGGCTGTGTCTGCCTGCTCCAGTGAAGAGAGAAACGGGAAATCATCTTGGTAGAGGCAACAAAGCAAAGGCGAGGCAGGATTGACATCTGCTCAACAGAGACGGATTCCCTGCGCTGACACAGTTCACAGTTACACGAGAAGCAATCTGAGCGGTCCGTCGACCGGAGACGTGTTTCCCAAGAGGTCGTTTAGCGAGTGAACAGCAGTGTGCGCGACTTTCAGGAGTGTGCCTGGAAAGTGCCAGAATCACCAGGAGCATCTGTGCAAAAGCTGCTGCCTCTGTGACCGCATTGAGGCACGTTCGCGTGTCTGCGAGTATATAGACGGCTCTTTCGCGTTCACTCCGAGGGAAACGGTCCGCTATTGCTTCTGTGCGCACAGACGCGATTCCCTTGTCTCTTGCGAACACAGGGAACTCTGTGCATCCAAATCTACAGGCTAAGGACGCGTCTGCATATGTTTTGGTGAACAATCGAGTGTGCGTGTTCTGACAGCTGCCTCTATGCAGACGTCTCCACAGAGCCACTTCTGAATGCCCCGCAGCCCAGGACTGAATGGATACACTAACAAGTGCACCGGTGTGAGCAACCACATATGCAGAAGGACGTCTTTCATCTCACAGAAGCGCGAACGTCTTGGCGTTCAAGCACATGGCAGAAACAAGGTGTGAACAGATGAGCTGCTGCTATTTTCTCCGTTCGGCATGCTTCGTTGTAGCTCTCTTGCCGGTCGCCGGCTTAGCGGCTTGCTTTGCGCGACTAGCTCTGGGGAGAGAAGGAGATAGCGCCGGAAACCTCGCCTTTTGCCTTCTTCGGCGCTGGAACCTGGTTGCTGCGCCTTCTCTTTGTCCATGTGCACACACACGATTCCTCAGCGAAAACCATGCAGAAACCTTTCCACGAGCACCCAGGGATGTGCACCCAGCACCACGTGCACGCACACGCAGCTAGAGAAAAGCACCTACCTTTTCACACACTGATGCCTAAGCAAACGCGTGGCCACACACACGCACACATCCGCAAGCGCGCCTACTCCCATCTACTGAGAGAAAGACGGACGAGCTCTTTGGTTGCTCTTCACAGGCTTGTCCCTGATCTATAGCTGAGGGCAAACACTTGTGTGCTTGTGGGAGAGCCTGTGTCTTTCCTGGAAGCGTTTGGGAGTTTTGCTCAGACGCGTGTTTCCTCAAGTTCAAGAATCAAGATCTAGGATACCTGCAGACAGGTGCCTGTTTGTGTGGAGACAGTCTGTTTGAAACTGTGCTCCTCAGCGCCCGCTCTTTCTCCCCGTCGCTCCACACGCCTGGGAGTCCCTTTCTTTCTCTCCACAAGCACGTGTGTTGACTTCGTCGCACATGTGCATCTGCACAAGCGTTGAGCTCAGCAGAGCGTGTCTCTTGACACTTGATGTGCGTTGGCTGTGTCTGCCTGCTCCAGTGAAGAGAGAAACGGGAAATCATCTTGGTAGAGGCAACAAAGCAAAAGCGAGGCAGGATTGACATCTGCTCAACAGAGACGGATTCCCTGAGCTGACACAGTTCACAGTTACACGAGAAGCAATCTGAGCGGTCCGTCGACCGGAGACGTGTTTCCCAAGAGGTCGTTTAGCGAGTGAACAGCAGTGTGCGCGACTTTCAGGAGTGTGCCTGGAAAGTGCCAGAATCACCAGGAGCATCTGTGCAAAAGCTGCTGCCTCTGTGACCGCATTGAGGCACGTTCGCGTGTCTGCGAGTATATAGACGGCTCTTTCGCGTTCACTCCGAGGGAAACGGTCCGCTATTGCTTCTGTGCGCACAGACGCGATTCCCTTGTCTCTTGCGAACACAGGGAACTCTGTGCATCCAAATCTACAGGCTAAGGACGCGTCTGCATATGTTTTGGTGAACAATCGAGTGTGCGTGTTCTGACAGCTGCCTCTATGCAGACGTCTCCACAGAGCCACTTCTGAATGCCCCGCAGCCCAGGACTGAATGGATACACTAACAAGTGCACCGGTGTGAGCAACCACATATGCAGAAGGACGTCTTTCATCTCACAGAAGCGCGAACGTCTTGGCGTTCAAGCACATGGCAGAAACAAGGTGTGAACAGATGAGCTGCTGCTATTTTCTCCGTTCGGCATGCTTCGTTGTAGCTCTCTTGCCGGTCGCCGGCTTAGCGGCTTGCTTTGCGCGACTAGCTCTGGGGAGAGAAGGAGATAGCGCCGGAAACCTCGCCTTTTGCCTTCTTCGGCGCTGGAACCTGGTTGCTGCGCCTTCTCTTTGTCCATGTGCACACACACGATTCCTCAGCGAAAACCATGCAGAAACCTTTCCACGAGCACCCAGGGATGTGCACCCAGCACCACGTGCACGCACACGCAGCTAGAGAAAAGCACCTACCTTTTCACACACTGATGCCTAAGCAAACGCGTGGCCACACACACGCACACATCCGCAAGCGCGCCTACTCCCATCTATTGAGGGAAAGACGGACGAGCTCTTTGGTTGCTCTTCACAGGCTTGTCCCTGATCTATAGCTGAGGGCAAACACTTGTGTGCTTGTGGGAGAGCCTGTGTCTTTCCTGGAAGCGTTTGGGAGTTTTGCTCAGACGCGTGTTTCCTCAAGTTCAAGAATCAAGATCTAGGATACCTGCAGACAGGTGCCTGTTTGTGTGGAGACAGTCTGTTTGAAACTGTGTTCCTCAGCGCCCGCTCTTTCTCCCCGTCGCTCCACACGCCTGGGAGTCCCTTTCTTTCTCTCCACAAGCACGTGTGTTGACTTCGTCGCACATGTGCATCTGCACAAGCGTTGAGCTCAGCAGAGCGTGTCTCTTGACACTTGATGTGCGTTGGCTGTGTCTGCCTGCTCCAGTGAAGAGAGAAACGGGAAATCATCTTGGTAGAGGCAACAAAGCAAAGGCGAGGCAGGATTGACATCTGCTCAACAGAGACGGATTCGCAGCGCTAGACACAGTTCACAGTTACACGAGAAGCAATCTGAGCGGTCCGTCGACCGGAGACGTGTTTCCCAAGAGGTCGTTTAGCGAGTGAACAGCAGTGTGCGCGACTTTCAGGAGTGTGCCTGGAAAGTGCCAGAATCACCAGGAGCATCTGTGCAAAAGCTGCTGCCTCTGTGACCGCATTGAGGCACGTTCGCGTGTCTGCGAGTATATAGACGGCTCTTTCGCGTTCACTCCGAGGGAAACGGTCCGCTATTGCTTCTGTGCGCACAGACGCGATTCCCTTGTCTCTTGCGAACACAGGGAACTCTGTGCATCCAAATCTACAGGCTAAGGACGCGTCTGCATATGTTTTGGTGAACAATCGAGTGTGCGTGTTCTGACAGCTGCCTCTATGCAGACGTCTCCACAGAGCCACTTCTGAATGCCCCGCAGCCCAGGACTGAATGGATACACTAACAAGTGCACCGGTGTGAGCAACCACATATGCAGAAGGACGTCTTTCATCTCACAGAAGCGCGAACGTCTTGGCGTTCAAGCACATGGCAGAAACAAGGTGTGAACAGATGAGCTGCTGCTATTTTCTCCGTTCGGCATGCTTCGTTGTAGCTCTCTTGCCGGTCGCCGGCTTAGCGGCTTGCTTTGCGCGACTAGCTCTGGGGAGAGAAGGAGATAGCGCCGGAAACCTCGCCTTTTGCCTTCTTCGGCGCTGGAACCTGGTTGCTGCGCCTTCTCTTTGTCCATGTGCACACACACGATTCCTCAGCGAAAACCATGCAGAAACCTTTCCACGAGCACCCAGGGATGTGCACCCAGCACCACGTGCACGCACACGCAGCTAGAGAAAAGCACCTACCTTTTCACACACTGATGCCTAAGCAAACGCGTGGCCACACACACGCACACATCCGCAAGCGCGCCTACTCCCATCTACTGAGAGAAAGACGGACGAGCTCTTTGGTTGCTCTTCACAGGCTTGTCCCTGATCTATAGCTGAGGGCAAACACTTGTGTGCTTGTGGGAGAGCCTGTGTCTTTCCTGGAAGCGTTTGGGAGTTTTGCTCAGACGCGTGTTTCCTCAAGTTCAAGAATCAAGATCTAGGATACCTGCAGACAGGTGCCTGTTTGTGTGGAGACAGTCTGTTTGAAACTGTGCTCCTCAGCGCCCGCTCTTTCTCCCCGTCGCTCCACACGCCTGGGAGTCCCTTTCTTTCTCTCCACAAGCACGTGTGTTGACTTCGTCGCACATGTGCATCTGCACAAGCGTTGAGCTCAGCAGAGCGTGTCTCTTGACACTTGATGTGCGTTGGCTGTGTCTGCCTGCTCCAGTGAAGAGAGAAACGGGAAATCATCTTGGTAGAGGCAACAAAGCAAAAGCGAGGCAGGATTGACATCTGCTCAACAGAGACGGATTCCCTGCGCTGACACAGTTCACAGTTACACGAGAAGCAATCTGAGCGGTCCGTCGACCGGAGACGTGTTTCCCAAGAGGTCGTTTAGCGAGTGAACAGCAGTGTGCGCGACTTTCAGGAGTGTGCCTGGAAAGTGCCAGAATCACCAGGAGCATCTGTGCAAAAGCTGCTGCCTCTGTGACCGCATTGAGGCACGTTCGCGTGTCTGCGAGTATATAGACGGCTCTTTCGCGTTCACTCCGAGGGAAACGGTCCGCTATTGCTTCTGTGCGCACAGACGCGATTCCCTTGTCTCTTGCGAACACAGGGAACTCTGTGCATCCAAATCTACAGGCTAAGGACGCGTCTGCATATGTTTTGGTGAACAATCGAGTGTGCGTGTTCTGACAGCTGCCTCTATGCAGACGTCTCCACAGAGCCACTTCTGAATGCCCCGCAGCCCAGGACTGAATGGATACACTAACAAGTGCACCGGTGTGAGCAACCACATATGCAGAAGGACGTCTTTCATCTCACAGAAGCGCGAACGTCTTGGCGTTCAAGCACATGGCAGAAACAAGGTGTGAACAGATGAGCTGCTGCTATTTTCTCCGTTCGGCATGCTTCGTTGTAGCTCTCTTGCCGGTCGCCGGCTTAGCGGCTTGCTTTGCGCGACTAGCTCTGGGGAGAGAAGGAGATAGCGCCGGAAACCTCGCCTTTTGCCTTCTTCGGCGCTGGAACCTGGTTGCTGCGCCTTCTCTTTGTCCATGTGCACACACACGATTCCTCAGCGAAAACCATGCAGAAACCTTTCCACGAGCACCCAGGGATGTGCACCCAGCACCACGTGCACGCACACGCAGCTAGAGAAAAGCACCTACCTTTTCACACACTGATGCCTAAGCAAACGCGTGGCCACACACACGCACACATCCGCAAGCGCGCCTACTCCCATCTATTGAGGGAAAGACGGACGAGCTCTTTGGTTGCTCTTCACAGGCTTGTCCCTGATCTATAGCTGAGGGCAAACACTTGTGTGCTTGTGGGAGAGCCTGTGTCTTTCCTGGAAGCGTTTGGGAGTTTTGCTCAGACGCGTGTTTCCTCAAGTTCAAGAATCAAGATCTAGGATACCTGCAGACAGGTGCCTGTTTGTGTGGAGACAGTCTGTTTGAAACTGTGTTCCTCAGCGCCCGCTCTTTCTCCCCGTCGCTCCACACGCCTGGGAGTCCCTTTCTTTCTCTCCACAAGCACGTGTGTTGACTTCGTCGCACATGTGCATCTGCACAAGCGTTGAGCTCAGCAGAGCGTGTCTCTTGACACTTGATGTGCGTTGGCTGTGTCTGCCTGCTCCAGTGAAGAGAGAAACGGGAAATCATCTTGGTAGAGGCAACAAAGCAAAGGCGAGGCAGGATTGACATCTGCTCAACAGAGACGGATTCGCAGCGCTGACACAGTTCACAGTTACACGAGAAGCAATCTGAGCGGTCCGTCGACCGGAGACGTGTTTCCCAAGAGGTCGTTTAGCGAGTGAACAGCAGTGTGCGCGACTTTCAGGAGTGTGCCTGGAAAGTGCCAGAATCACCAGGAGCATCTGTGCAAAAGCTGCTGCCTCTGTGACCGCATTGAGGCACGTTCGCGTGTCTGCGAGTATATAGACGGCTCTTTCGCGTTCACTCCGAGGGAAACGGTCCGCTATTGCTTCTGTGCGCACAGACGCGATTCCCTTGTCTCTTGCGAACACAGGGAACTCTGTGCATCCAAATCTACAGGCTAAGGACGCGTCTGCATATGTTTTGGTGAACAATCGAGTGTGCGTGTTCTGACAGCTGCCTCTATGCAGACGTCTCCACAGAGCCACTTCTGAATGCCCCGCAGCCCAGGACTGAATGGATACACTAACAAGTGCACCGGTGTGAGCAACCACATATGCAGAAGGACGTCTTTCATCTCACAGAATCGCGAACGTCTTGGCGTTCAAGCACATGGCAGAAACAAGGTGTGAACAGATGAGCTGCTGCTATTTTCTCCGTTCGGCATGCTTCGTTGTAGCTCTCTTGCCGGTCGCCGGCTTAGCGGCTTGCTTTGCGCGACTAGCTCTGGGGAGAGAAGGAGATAGCGCCGGAAACCTCGCCTTTTGCCTTCTTCGGCGCTGGAACCTGGTTGCTGCGCCTTCTCTTTGTCCATGTGCACACACACGATTCCTCAGCGAAAACCATGCAGAAACCTTTCCACGAGCACCCAGGGATGTGCACCCAGCACCACGTGCACGCACACGCAGCTAGAGAAAAGCACCTACCTTTTCACACACTGATGCCTAAGCAAACGCGTGGCCACACACACGCACACATCCGCAAGCGCGCCTACTCCCATCTATTGAGGGAAAGACGGACGAGCTCTTTGGTTGCTCTTCACAGGCTTGTCCCTGATCTATAGCTGAGGGCAAACACTTGTGTGCTTGTGGGAGAGCCTGTGTCTTTCCTGGAAGCGTTTGGGAGTTTTGCTCAGACGCGTGTTTCCTCAAGTTCAAGAATCAAGATCTAGGATACCTGCAGACAGGTGCCTGTTTGTGTGGAGACAGTCTGTTTGAAACTGTGTTCCTCAGCGCCCGCTCTTTCTCCCCGTCGCTCCACACGCCTGGGAGTCCCTTTCTTTCTCTCCACAAGCACGTGTGTTGACTTCGTCGCACATGTGCATCTGCACAAGCGTTGAGCTCAGCAGAGCGTGTCTCTTGACACTTGATGTGCGTTGGCTGTGTCTGCCTGCTCCAGTGAAGAGAGAAACGGGAAATCATCTTGGTAGAGGCAACAAAGCAAAAGCGAGGCAGGATTGACATCTGCTCAACAGAGACGGATTCCCTGCGCTGACACAGTTCACAGTTACACGAGAAGCAATCTGAGCGGTCCGTCGACCGGAGACGTGTTTCCCAAGAGGTCGTTTAGCGAGTGAACAGCAGTGTGCGCGACTTTCAGGAGTGTGCCTGGAAAGTGCCAGAATCACCAGGAGCATCTGTGCAAAAGCTGCTGCCTCTGTGACCGCATTGAGGCACGTTCGCGTGTCTGCGAGTATATAGACGGCTCTTTCGCGTTCACTCCGAGGGAAACGGTCCGCTATTGCTTCTGTGCGCACAGACGCGATTCCCTTGTCTCTTGCGAACACAGGGAACTCTGTGCATCCAAATCTACAGGCTAAGGACGCGTCTGCATATGTTTTGGTGAACAATCGAGTGTGCGTGTTCTGACAGCTGCCTCTATGCAGACGTCTCCACAGAGCCACTTCTGAATGCCCCGCAGCCCAGGACTGAATGGATACACTAACAAGTGCACCGGTGTGAGCAACCACATATGCAGAAGGACGTCTTTCATCTCACAGAAGCGCGAACGTCTTGGCGTTCAAGCACATGGCAGAAACAAGGTGTGAACAGATGAGCTGCTGCTATTTTCTCCGTTCGGCATGCTTCGTTGTAGCTCTCTTGCCGGTCGCCGGCTTAGCGGCTTGCTTTGCGCGACTAGCTCTGGGGAGAGAAGGAGATAGCGCCGGAAACCTCGCCTTTTGCCTTCTTCGGCGCTGGAACCTGGTTGCTGCGCCTTCTCTTTGTCCATGTGCACACACACGATTCCTCAGCGAAAACCATGCAGAAACCTTTCCACGAGCACCCAGGGATGTGCACCCAGCACCACGTGCACGCACACGCAGCTAGAGAAAAGCACCTACCTTTTCACACACTGATGCCTAAGCAAACGCGTGGCCACACACACGCACACATCCGCAAGCGCGCCTACTCCCATCTATTGAGGGAAAGACGGACGAGCTCTTTGGTTGCTCTTCACAGGCTTGTCCCTGATCTATAGCTGAGGGCAAACACTTGTGTGCTTGTGGGAGAGCCTGTGTCTTTCCTGGAAGCGTTTGGGAGTTTTGCTCAGACGCGTGTTTCCTCAAGTTCAAGAATCAAGATCTAGGATACCTGCAGACAGGTGCCTGTTTGTGTGGAGACAGTCTGTTTGAAACTGTGTTCCTCAGCGCCCGCTCTTTCTCCCCGTCGCTCCACACGCCTGGGAGTCCCTTTCTTTCTCTCCACAAGCACGTGTGTTGACTTCGTCGCACATGTGCATCTGCACAAGCGTTGAGCTCAGCAGAGCGTGTCTCTTGACACTTGATGTGCGTTGGCTGTGTCTGCCTGCTCCAGTGAAGAGAGAAACGGGAAATCATCTTGGTAGAGGCAACAAAGCAAAGGCGAGGCAGGATTGACATCTGCTCAACAGAGACGGATTCCCTGCGCTGACACAGTTCACAGTTACACGAGAAGCAATCTGAGCGGTCCGTCGACCGGAGACGTGTTTCCCAAGAGGTCGTTTAGCGAGTGAACAGCAGTGTGCGCGACTTTCAGGAGTGTGCCTGGAAAGTGCCAGAATCACCAGGAGCATCTGTGCAAAAGCTGCTGCCTCTGTGACCGCATTGAGGCACGTTCGCGTGTCTGCGAGTATATAGACGGCTCTTTCGCGTTCACTCCGAGGGAAACGGTCCGCTATTGCTTCTGTGCGCACAGACGCGATTCCCTTGTCTCTTGCGAACACAGGGAACTCTGTGCATCCAAATCTACAGGCTAAGGACGCGTCTGCATATGTTTTGGTGAACAATCGAGTGTGCGTGTTCTGACAGCTGCCTCTATGCAGACGTCTCCACAGAGCCACTTCTGAATGCCCCGCAGCCCAGGACTGAATGGATACACTAACAAGTGCACCGGTGTGAGCAACCACATATGCAGAAGGACGTCTTTCATCTCACAGAAGCGCGAACGTCTTGGCGTTCAAGCACATGGCAGAAACAAGGTGTGAACAGATGAGCTGCTGCTATTTTCTCCGTTCGGCATGCTTCGTTGTAGCTCTCTTGCCGGTCGCCGGCTTAGCGGCTTGCTTTGCGCGACTAGCTCTGGGGAGAGAAGGAGATAGCGCCGGAAACCTCGCCTTTTGCCTTCTTCGGCGCTGGAACCTGGTTGCTGCGCCTTCTCTTTGTCCATGTGCACACACACGATTCCTCAGCGAAAACCATGCAGAAACCTTTCCACGAGCACCCAGGGATGTGCACCCAGCACCACGTGCACGCACACGCAGCTAGAGAAAAGCACCTACCTTTTCACACACTGATGCCTAAGCAAACGCGTGGCCACACACACGCACACATCCGCAAGCGCGCCTACTCCCATCTATTGAGGGAAAGACGGACGAGCTCTTTGGTTGCTCTTCACAGGCTTGTCCCTGATCTATAGCTGAGGGCAAACACTTGTGTGCTTGTGGGAGAGCCTGTGTCTTTCCTGGAAGCGTTTGGGAGTTTTGCTCAGACGCGTGTTTCCTCAAGTTCAAGAATCAAGATCTAGGATACCTGCAGACAGGTGCCTGTTTGTGTGGAGACAGTCTGTTTGAAACTGTGTTCCTCAGCGCCCGCTCTTTCTCCCCGTCGCTCCACACGCCTGGGAGTCCCTTTCTTTCTCTCCACAAGCACGTGTGTTGACTTCGTCGCACATGTGCATCTGCACAAGCGTTGAGCTCAGCAGAGCGTGTCTCTTGACACTTGATGTGCGTTGGCTGTGTCTGCCTGCTCCAGTGAAGAGAGAAACGGGAAATCATCTTGGTAGAGGCAACAAAGCAAAGGCGAGGCAGGATTGACATCTGCTCAACAGAGACGGATTCCCTGCGCTGACACAGTTCACAGTTACACGAGAAGCAATCTGAGCGGTCCGTCGACCGGAGACGTGTTTCCCAAGAGGTCGTTTAGCGAGTGAACAGCAGTGTGCGCGACTTTCAGGAGTGTGCCTGGAAAGTGCCAGAATCACCAGGAGCATCTGTGCAAAAGCTGCTGCCTCTGTGACCGCATTGAGGCACGTTCGCGTGTCTGCGAGTATATAGACGGCTCTTTCGCGTTCACTCCGAGGGAAACGGTCCGCTATTACTTCTGTGCGCACAGACGCGATTCCCTTGTCTCTTGCGAACACAGGGAACTCTGTGCATCCAAATCTACAGGCTAAGGACGCGTCTGCATATGTTTTGGTGAACAATCGAGTGTGCGTGTTCTGACAGCTGCCTCTATGCAGACGTCTCCACAGAGCCACTTCTGAATGCCCCGCAGCCCAGGACTGAATGGATACACTAACAAGTGCACCGGTGTGAGCAACCACATATGCAGAAGGACGTCTTTCATCTCACAGAAGCGCGAACGTCTTGGCGTTCAAGCACATGGCAGAAACAAGGTGTGAACAGATGAGCTGCTGCTATTTTCTCCGTTCGGCATGCTTCGTTGTAGCTCTCTTGCCGGTCGCCGGCTTAGCGGCTTGCTTTGCGCGACTAGCTCTGGGGAGAGAAGGAGATAGCGCCGGAAACCTCGCCTTTTGCCTTCTTCGGCGCTGGAACCTGGTTGCTGCGCCTTCTCTTTGTCCATGTGCACACACACGATTCCTCAGCGAAAACCATGCAGAAACCTTTCCACGAGCACCCAGGGATGTGCACCCAGCACCACGTGCACGCACACGCAGCTAGAGAAAAGCACCTACCTTTTCACACACTGATGCCTAAGCAAACGCGTGGCCACACACACGCACACATCCGCAAGCGCGCCTACTCCCATCTACTGAGAGAAAGACGGACGAGCTCTTTGGTTGCTCTTCACAGGCTTGTCCCTGATCTATAGCTGAGGGCAAACACTTGTGTGCTTGTGGGAGAGCCTGTGTCTTTCCTGGAAGCGTTTGGGAGTTTTGCTCAGACGCGTGTTTCCTCAAGTTCAAGAATCAAGATCTAGGATACCTGCAGACAGGTGCCTGTTTGTGTGGAGACAGTCTGTTTGAAACTGTGCTCCTCAGCGCCCGCTCTTTCTCCCCGTCGCTCCACACGCCTGGGAGTCCCTTTCTTTCTCTCCACAAGCACGTGTGTTGACTTCGTCGCACATGTGCATCTGCACAAGCGTTGAGCTCAGCAGAGCGTGTCTCTTGACACTTGATGTGCGTTGGCTGTGTCTGCCTGCTCCAGTGAAGAGAGAAACGGGAAATCATCTTGGTAGAGGCAACAAAGCAAAAGCGAGGCAGGATTGACATCTGCTCAACAGAGACGGATTCCCTGCGCTGACACAGTTCACAGTTACACGAGAAGCAATCTGAGCGGTCCGTCGACCGGAGACGTGTTTCCCAAGAGGTCGTTTAGCGAGTGAACAGCAGTGTGCGCGACTTTCAGGAGTGTGCCTGGAAAGTGCCAGAATCACCAGGAGCATCTGTGCAAAAGCTGCTGCCTCTGTGACCGCATTGAGGCACGTTCGCGTGTCTGCGAGTATATAGACGGCTCTTTCGCGTTCACTCCGAGGGAAACGGTCCGCTATTGCTTCTGTGCGCACAGACGCGATTCCCTTGTCTCTTGCGAACACAGGGAACTCTGTGCATCCAAATCTACAGGCTAAGGACGCGTCTGCATATGTTTTGGTGAACAATCGAGTGTGCGTGTTCTGACAGCTGCCTCTATGCAGACGTCTCCACAGAGCCACTTCTGAATGCCCCGCAGCCCAGGACTGAATGGATACACTAACAAGTGCACCGGTGTGAGCAACCACATATGCAGAAGGACGTCTTTCATCTCACAGAAGCGCGAACGTCTTGGCGTTCAAGCACATGGCAGAAACAAGGTGTGAACAGATGAGCTGCTGCTATTTTCTCCGTTCGGCATGCTTCGTTGTAGCTCTCTTGCCGGTCGCCGGCTTAGCGGCTTGCTTTGCGCGACTAGCTCTGGGGAGAGAAGGAGATAGCGCCGGAAACCTCGCCTTTTGCCTTCTTCGGCGCTGGAACCTGGTTGCTGCGCCTTCTCTTTGTCCATGTGCACACACACGATTCCTCAGCGAAAACCATGCAGAAACCTTTCCACGAGCACCCAGGGATGTGCACCCAGCACCACGTGCACGCACACGCAGCTAGAGAAAAGCACCTACCTTTTCACACACTGATGCCTAAGCAAACGCGTGGCCACACACACGCACACATCCGCAAGCGCGCCTACTCCCATCTATTGAGGGAAAGACGGACGAGCTCTTTGGTTGCTCTTCACAGGCTTGTCCCTGATCTATAGCTGAGGGCAAACACTTGTGTGCTTGTGGGAGAGCCTGTGTCTTTCCTGGAAGCGTTTGGGAGTTTTGCTCAGACGCGTGTTTCCTCAAGTTCAAGAATCAAGATCTAGGATACCTGCAGACAGGTGCCTGTTTGTGTGGAGACAGTCTGTTTGAAACTGTGTTCCTCAGCGCCCGCTCTTTCTCCCCGTCGCTCCACACGCCTGGGAGTCCCTTTCTTTCTCTCCACAAGCACGTGTGTTGACTTCGTCGCACATGTGCATCTGCACAAGCGTTGAGCTCAGCAGAGCGTGTCTCTTGACACTTGATGTGCGTTGGCTGTGTCTGCCTGCTCCAGTGAAGAGAGAAACGGGAAATCATCTTGGTAGAGGCAACAAAGCAAAAGCGAGGCAGGATTGACATCTGCTCAACAGAGACGGATTCCCTGCGCTGACACAGTTCACAGTTACACGAGAAGCAATCTGAGCGGTCCGTCGACCGGAGACGTGTTTCCCAAGAGGTCGTTTAGCGAGTGAACAGCAGTGTGCGCGACTTTCAGGAGTGTGCCTGGAAAGTGCCAGAATCACCAGGAGCATCTGTGCAAAAGCTGCTGCCTCTGTGACCGCATTGAGGCACGTTCGCGTGTCTGCGAGTATATAGACGGCTCTTTCGCGTTCACTCCGAGGGAAACGGTCCGCTATTGCTTCTGTGCGCACAGACGCGATTCCCTTGTCTCTTGCGAACACAGGGAACTCTGTGCATCCAAATCTACAGGCTAAGGACGCGTCTGCATATGTTTTGGTGAACAATCGAGTGTGCGTGTTCTGACAGCTGCCTCTATGCAGACGTCTCCACAGAGCCACTTCTGAATGCCCCGCAGCCCAGGACTGAATGGATACACTAACAAGTGCACCGGTGTGAGCAACCACATATGCAGAAGGACGTCTTTCATCTCACAGAAGCGCGAACGTCTTGGCGTTCAAGCACATGGCAGAAACAAGGTGTGAACAGATGAGCTGCTGCTATTTTCTCCGTTCGGCATGCTTCGTTGTAGCTCTCTTGCCGGTCGCCGGCTTAGCGGCTTGCTTTGCGCGACTAGCTCTGGGGAGAGAAGGAGATAGCGCCGGAAACCTCGCCTTTTGCCTTCTTCGGCGCTGGAACCTGGTTGCTGCGCCTTCTCTTTGTCCATGTGCACACACACGATTCCTCAGCGAAAACCATGCAGAAACCTTTCCACGAGCACCCAGGGATGTGCACCCAGCACCACGTGCACGCACACGCAGCTAGAGAAAAGCACCTACCTTTTCACACACTGATGCCTAAGCAAACGCGTGGCCACACACACGCACACATCCGCAAGCGCGCCTACTCCCATCTATTGAGGGAAAGACGGACGAGCTCTTTGGTTGCTCTTCACAGGCTTGTCCCTGATCTATAGCTGAGGGCAAACACTTGTGTGCTTGTGGGAGAGCCTGTGTCTTTCCTGGAAGCGTTTGGGAGTTTTGCTCAGACGCGTGTTTCCTCAAGTTCAAGAATCAAGATCTAGGATACCTGCAGACAGGTGCCTGTTTGTGTGGAGACAGTCTGTTTGAAACTGTGTTCCTCAGCGCCCGCTCTTTCTCCCCGTCGCTCCACACGCCTGGGAGTCCCTTTCTTTCTCTCCACAAGCACGTGTGTTGACTTCGTCGCACATGTGCATCTGCACAAGCGTTGAGCTCAGCAGAGCGTGTCTCTTGACACTTGATGTGCGTTGGCTGTGTCTGCCTGCTCCAGTGAAGAGAGAAACGGGAAATCATCTTGGTAGAGGCAACAAAGCAAAGGCGAGGCAGGATTGACATCTGCTCAACAGAGACGGATTCCCTGCGCTGACACAGTTCACAGTTACACGAGAAGCAATCTGAGCGGTCCGTCGACCGGAGACGTGTTTCCCAAGAGGTCGTTTAGCGAGTGAACAGCAGTGTGCGCGACTTTCAGGAGTGTGCCTGGAAAGTGCCAGAATCACCAGGAGCATCTGTGCAAAAGCTGCTGCCTCTGTGACCGCATTGAGGCACGTTCGCGTGTCTGCGAGTATATAGACGGCTCTTTCGCGTTCACTCCGAGGGAAACGGTCCGCTATTGCTTCTGTGCGCACAGACGCGATTCCCTTGTCTCTTGCGAACACAGGGAACTCTGTGCATCCAAATCTACAGGCTAAGGACGCGTCTGCATATGTTTTGGTGAACAATCGAGTGTGCGTGTTCTGACAGCTGCCTCTATGCAGACGTCTCCACAGAGCCACTTCTGAATGCCCCGCAGCCCAGGACTGAATGGATACACTAACAAGTGCACCGGTGTGAGCAACCACATATGCAGAAGGACGTCTTTCATCTCACAGAAGCGCGAACGTCTTGGCGTTCAAGCACATGGCAGAAACAAGGTGTGAACAGATGAGCTGCTGCTATTTTCTCCGTTCGGCATGCTTCGTTGTAGCTCTCTTGCCGGTCGCCGGCTTAGCGGCTTGCTTTGCGCGACTAGCTCTGGGGAGAGAAGGAGATAGCGCCGGAAACCTCGCCTTTTGCCTTCTTCGGCGCTGGAACCTGGTTGCTGCGCCTTCTCTTTGTCCATGTGCACACACACGATTCCTCAGCGAAAACCATGCAGAAACCTTTCCACGAGCACCCAGGGATGTGCACCCAGCACCACGTGCACGCACACGCAGCTAGAGAAAAGCACCTACCTTTTCACACACTGATGCCTAAGCAAACGCGTGGCCACACACACGCACACATCCGCAAGCGCGCCTACTCCCATCTATTGAGGGAAAGACGGACGAGCTCTTTGGTTGCTCTTCACAGGCTTGTCCCTGATCTATAGCTGAGGGCAAACACTTGTGTGCTTGTGGGAGAGCCTGTGTCTTTCCTGGAAGCGTTTGGGAGTTTTGCTCAGACGCGTGTTTCCTCAAGTTCAAGAATCAAGATCTAGGATACCTGCAGACAGGTGCCTGTTTGTGTGGAGACAGTCTGTTTGAAACTGTGTTCCTCAGCGCCCGCTCTTTCTCCCCGTCGCTCCACACGCCTGGGAGTCCCTTTCTTTCTCTCCACAAGCACGTGTGTTGACTTCGTCGCACATGTGCATCTGCACAAGCGTTGAGCTCAGCAGAGCGTGTCTCTTGACACTTGATGTGCGTTGGCTGTGTCTGCCTGCTCCAGTGAAGAGAGAAACGGGAAATCATCTTGGTAGAGGCAACAAAGCAAAGGCGAGGCAGGATTGACATCTGCTCAACAGAGACGGATTCCCTGCGCTGACACAGTTCACAGTTACACGAGAAGCAATCTGAGCGGTCCGTCGACCGGAGACGTGTTTCCCAAGAGGTCGTTTAGCGAGTGAACAGCAGTGTGCGCGACTTTCAGGAGTGTGCCTGGAAAGTGCCAGAATCACCAGGAGCATCTGTGCAAAAGCTGCTGCCTCTGTGACCGCATTGAGGCACGTTCGCGTGTCTGCGAGTATATAGACGGCTCTTTCGCGTTCACTCCGAGGGAAACGGTCCGCTATTGCTTCTGTGCGCACAGACGCGATTCCCTTGTCTCTTGCGAACACAGGGAACTCTGTGCATCCAAATCTACAGGCTAAGGACGCGTCTGCATATGTTTTGGTGAACAATCGAGTGTGCGTGTTCTGACAGCTGCCTCTATGCAGACGTCTCCACAGAGCCACTTCTGAATGCCCCGCAGCCCAGGACTGAATGGATACACTAACAAGTGCACCGGTGTGAGCAACCACATATGCAGAAGGACGTCTTTCATCTCACAGAAGCGCGAACGTCTTGGCGTTCAAGCACATGGCAGAAACAAGGTGTGAACAGATGAGCTGCTGCTATTTTCTCCGTTCGGCATGCTTCGTTGTAGCTCTCTTGCCGGTCGCCGGCTTAGCGGCTTGCTTTGCGCGACTAGCTCTGGGGAGAGAAGGAGATAGCGCCGGAAACCTCGCCTTTTGCCTTCTTCGGCGCTGGAACCTGGTTGCTGCGCCTTCTCTTTGTCCATGTGCACACACACGATTCCTCAGCGAAAACCATGCAGAAACCTTTCCACGAGCACCCAGGGATGTGCACCCAGCACCACGTGCACGCACACGCAGCTAGAGAAAAGCACCTACCTTTTCACACACTGATGCCTAAGCAAACGCGTGGCCACACACACGCACACATCCGCAAGCGCGCCTACTCCCATCTACTGAGAGAAAGACGGACGAGCTCTTTGGTTGCTCTTCACAGGCTTGTCCCTGATCTATAGCTGAGGGCAAACACTTGTGTGCTTGTGGGAGAGCCTGTGTCTTTCCTGGAAGCGTTTGGGAGTTTTGCTCAGACGCGTGTTTCCTCAAGTTCAAGAATCAAGATCTAGGATACCTGCAGACAGGTGCCTGTTTGTGTGGAGACAGTCTGTTTGAAACTGTGCTCCTCAGCGCCCGCTCTTTCTCCCCGTCGCTCCACACGCCTGGGAGTCCCTTTCTTTCTCTCCACAAGCACGTGTGTTGACTTCGTCGCACATGTGCATCTGCACAAGCGTTGAGCTCAGCAGAGCGTGTCTCTTGACACTTGATGTGCGTTGGCTGTGTCTGCCTGCTCCAGTGAAGAGAGAAACGGGAAATCATCTTGGTAGAGGCAACAAAGCAAAAGCGAGGCAGGATTGACATCTGCTCAACAGAGACGGATTCCCTGCGCTGACACAGTTCACAGTTACACGAGAAGCAATCTGAGCGGTCCGTCGACCGGAGACGTGTTTCCCAAGAGGTCGTTTAGCGAGTGAACAGCAGTGTGCGCGACTTTCAGGAGTGTGCCTGGAAAGTGCCAGAATCACCAGGAGCATCTGTGCAAAAGCTGCTGCCTCTGTGACCGCATTGAGGCACGTTCGCGTGTCTGCGAGTATATAGACGGCTCTTTCGCGTTCACTCCGAGGGAAACGGTCCGCTATTGCTTCTGTGCGCACAGACGCGATTCCCTTGTCTCTTGCGAACACAGGGAACTCTGTGCATCCAAATCTACAGGCTAAGGACGCGTCTGCATATGTTTTGGTGAACAATCGAGTGTGCGTGTTCTGACAGCTGCCTCTATGCAGACGTCTCCACAGAGCCACTTCTGAATGCCCCGCAGCCCAGGACTGAATGGATACACTAACAAGTGCACCGGTGTGAGCAACCACATATGCAGAAGGACGTCTTTCATCTCACAGAAGCGCGAACGTCTTGGCGTTCAAGCACATGGCAGAAACAAGGTGTGAACAGATGAGCTGCTGCTATTTTCTCCGTTCGGCATGCTTCGTTGTAGCTCTCTTGCCGGTCGCCGGCTTAGCGGCTTGCTTTGCGCGACTAGCTCTGGGGAGAGAAGGAGATAGCGCCGGAAACCTCGCCTTTTGCCTTCTTCGGCGCTGGAACCTGGTTGCTGCGCCTTCTCTTTGTCCATGTGCACACACACGATTCCTCAGCGAAAACCATGCAGAAACCTTTCCACGAGCACCCAGGGATGTGCACCCAGCACCACGTGCACGCACACGCAGCTAGAGAAAAGCACCTACCTTTTCACACACTGATGCCTAAGCAAACGCGTGGCCACACACACGCACACATCCGCAAGCGCGCCTACTCCCATCTATTGAGGGAAAGACGGACGAGCTCTTTGGTTGCTCTTCACAGGCTTGTCCCTGATCTATAGCTGAGGGCAAACACTTGTGTGCTTGTGGGAGAGCCTGTGTCTTTCCTGGAAGCGTTTGGGAGTTTTGCTCAGACGCGTGTTTCCTCAAGTTCAAGAATCAAGATCTAGGATACCT
>NW_027288798.1:300000-375431 GCF_037038585.1 Patagioenas fasciata
GCTTCACAGTCGCCCGAGGAAAGACGTTTAACAATCGATCTCCAAGAGGAACGAAACACATGATGCCATAAGGCGAAAGAATAGCAGGGCATCTCTTCACAGGCTTGTCCCTGATCTATAGCTGAGGGCAAACACTTGTGTGCTTGTGGGAGAGCCTGTGTCTTTCCTGGAAGCGTTTGGGAGTTTTGCTCAGACGCGTGTTTCCTCAAGTTCAAGAATCAAGATCTAGGATACCTGCAGACAGGTGCCTGTTTGTGTGGAGACAGTCTGTTTGAAACTGTGTTCCTCAGCGCCCGCTCTTTCTCCCCGTCGCTCCACACGCCTGGGAGTCCCTTTCTTTCTCTCCACAAGCACGTGTGTTGACTTCGTCGCACATGTGCATCTGCACAAGCGTTGAGCTCAGCAGAGCGTGTCTCTTGACACTTGATGTGCGTTGGCTGTGTCTGCCTGCTCCAGTGAAGAGAGAAACGGGAAATCATCTTGGTAGAGGCAACAAAGCAAAAGCGAGGCAGGATTGACATCTGCTCAACAGAGACGGATTCCCTGCGCTGACACAGTTCACAGTTACACGAGAAGCAATCTGAGCGGTCCGTCGACCGGAGACGTGTTTCCCAAGAGGTCGTTTAGCGAGTGAACAGCAGTGTGCGCGACTTTCAGGAGTGTGCCTGGAAAGTGCCAGAATCACCAGGAGCATCTGTGCAAAAGCTGCTGCCTCTGTGACCGCATTGAGGCACGTTCGCGTGTCTGCGAGTATATAGACGGCTCTTTCGCGTTCACTCCGAGGGAAACGGTCCGCTATTGCTTCTGTGCGCACAGACGCGATTCCCTTGTCTCTTGCGAACACAGGGAACTCTGTGCATCCAAATCTACAGGCTAAGGACGCGTCTGCATATGTTTTGGTGAACAATCGAGTGTGCGTGTTCTGACAGCTGCCTCTATGCAGACGTCTCCACAGAGCCACTTCTGAATGCCCCGCAGCCCAGGACTGAATGGATACACTAACAAGTGCACCGGTGTGAGCAACCACATATGCAGAAGGACGTCTTTCATCTCACAGAAGCGCGAACGTCTTGGCGTTCAAGCACATGGCAGAAACAAGGTGTGAACAGATGAGCTGCTGCTATTTTCTCCGTTCGGCATGCTTCGTTGTAGCTCTCTTGCCGGTCGCCGGCTTAGCGGCTTGCTTTGCGCGACTAGCTCTGGGGAGAGAAGGAGATAGCGCCGGAAACCTCGCCTTTTGCCTTCTTCGGCGCTGGAACCTGGTTGCTGCGCCTTCTCTTTGTCCATGTGCACACACACGATTCCTCAGCGAAAACCATGCAGAAACCTTTCCACGAGCACCCAGGGATGTGCACCCAGCACCACGTGCACGCACACGCAGCTAGAGAAAAGCACCTACCTTTTCACACACTGATGCCTAAGCAAACGCGTGGCCACACACACGCACACATCCGCAAGCGCGCCTACTCCCATCTATTGAGAGAAAGACGGACGAGCTCTTTGGTTGCTCTTCACAGGCTTGTCCCTGATCTATAGCTGAGGGCAAACACTTGTGTGCTTGTGGGAGAGCCTGTGTCTTTCCTGGAAGCGTTTGGGAGTTTTGCTCAGACGCGTGTTTCCTCAAGTTCAAGAATCAAGATCTAGGATACCTGCAGACAGGTGCCTGTTTGTGTGGAGACAGTCTGTTTGAAACTGTGTTCCTCAGCGCCCGCTCTTTCTCCCCGTCGCTCCACACGCCTGGGAGTCCCTTTCTTTCTCTCCACAAGCACGTGTGTTGACTTCGTCGCACATGTGCATCTGCACAAGCGTTGAGCTCAGCAGAGCGTGTCTCTTGACACTTGATGTGCGTTGGCTGTGTCTGCCTGCTCCAGTGAAGAGAGAAACGGGAAATCATCTTGGTAGAGGCAACAAAGCAAAAGCGAGGCAGGATCGACATCTGCTCAACAGAGACGGATTCCCTGCGCTGACACAGTTCACAGTTACACGAGAAGCAATCTGAGCGGTCCGTCGACCGGAGACGTGTTTCCCAAGAGGTCGTTTAGCGAGTGAACAGCAGTGTGCGCGACTTTCAGGAGTGTGCCTGGAAAGTGCCAGAATCACCAGGAGCATCTGTGCAAAAGCTGCTGCCTCTGTGACCGCATTGAGGCACGTTCGCGTGTCTGCGAGTATATAGACGGCTCTTTCGCGTTCACTCCGAGGGAAACGGTCCGCTATTGCTTCTGTGCGCACAGACGCGATTCCCTTGTCTCTTGCGAACACAGGGAACTCTGTGCATCCAAATCTACAGGCTAAGGACGCGTCTGCATATGTTTTGGTGAACAATCGAGTGTGCGTGTTCTGACAGCTGCCTCTATGCAGACGTCTCCACAGAGCCACTTCTGAATGCCCCGCAGCCCAGGACTGAATGGATACACTAACAAGTGCACCGGTGTGAGCAACCACATATGCAGAAGGACGTCTTTCATCTCACAGAAGCGCGAACGTCTTGGCGTTCAAGCACATGGCAGAAACAAGGTGTGAACAGATGAGCTGCTGCTATTTTCTCCGTTCGGCATGCTTCGTTGTAGCTCTCTTGCCGGTCGCCGGCTTAGCGGCTTGCTTTGCGCGACTAGCTCTGGGGAGAGAAGGAGATAGCGCCGGAAACCTCGCCTTTTGCCTTCTTCGGCGCTGGAACCTGGTTGCTGCGCCTTCTCTTTGTCCATGTGCACACACACGATTCCTCAGCGAAAACCATGCAGAAACCTTTCCACGAGCACCCAGGGATGTGCACCCAGCACCACGTGCACGCACACGCAGCTAGAGAAAAGCACCTACCTTTTCACACACTGATGCCTAAGCAAACGCGTGGCCACACACACGCACACATCCGCAAGCGCGCCTACTCCCATCTATTGAGGGAAAGACGGACGAGCAACGTCCTGACAGGCTTGAGGGGAAAAACGTCCGTTGACGGTTGGCGTACTGCACGCCCGCCTACGGGGCTGCAGGGGAATCCACATTTGGAAGGTACCTGAAGATGTGTGCCTGTTCTTGGAGCTCCGCTAGTAGGGTAGCAAAGACACTCGTAGGCAGTACTGAATGCTGCTCCGTGCTACTTCTCCTCCGCTGGCAAATGCTTCACAGTCGCCCGAGGAAAGACGTTTAACAATCGATCTCCAAGAGGAACGAAACACATGATGCCATAAGGCGAAAGAATAGCAGGGCATCTCTTCACAGGCTTGTCCCTGATCTATAGCTGAGGGCAAACACTTGTGTGCTTGTGGGAGAGCCTGTGTCTTTCCTGGAAGCGTTTGGGAGTTTTGCTCAGACGCGTGTTTCCTCAAGTTCAAGAATCAAGATCTAGGATACCTGCAGACAGGTGCCTGTTTGTGTGGAGACAGTCTGTTTGAAACTGTGTTCCTCAGCGCCCGCTCTTTCTCCCCGTCGCTCCACACGCCTGGGAGTCCCTTTCTTTCTCTCCACAAGCACGTGTGTTGACTTCGTCGCACATGTGCATCTGCACAAGCGTTGAGCTCAGCAGAGCGTGTCTCTTGACACTTGATGTGCGTTGGCTGTGTCTGCCTGCTCCAGTGAAGAGAGAAACGGGAAATCATCTTGGTAGAGGCAACAAAGCAAAAGCGAGGCAGGATTGACATCTGCTCAACAGAGACGGATTCCCTGCGCTGACACAGTTCACAGTTACACGAGAAGCAATCTGAGCGGTCCGTCGACCGGAGACGTGTTTCCCAAGAGGTCGTTTAGCGAGTGAACAGCAGTGTGCGCGACTTTCAGGAGTGTGCCTGGAAAGTGCCAGAATCACCAGGAGCATCTGTGCAAAAGCTGCTGCCTCTGTGACCGCATTGAGGCACGTTCGCGTGTCTGCGAGTATATAGACGGCTCTTTCGCGTTCACTCCGAGGGAAACGGTCCGCTATTGCTTCTGTGCGCACAGACGCGATTCCCTTGTCTCTTGCGAACACAGGGAACTCTGTGCATCCAAATCTACAGGCTAAGGACGCGTCTGCATATGTTTTGGTGAACAATCGAGTGTGCGTGTTCTGACAGCTGCCTCTATGCAGACGTCTCCACAGAGCCACTTCTGAATGCCCCGCAGCCCAGGACTGAATGGATACACTAACAAGTGCACCGGTGTGAGCAACCACATATGCAGAAGGACGTCTTTCATCTCACAGAAGCGCGAACGTCTTGGCGTTCAAGCACATGGCAGAAACAAGGTGTGAACAGATGAGCTGCTGCTATTTTCTCCGTTCGGCATGCTTCGTTGTAGCTCTCTTGCCGGTCGCCGGCTTAGCGGCTTGCTTTGCGCGACTAGCTCTGGGGAGAGAAGGAGATAGCGCCGGAAACCTCGCCTTTTGCCTTCTTCGGCGCTGGAACCTGGTTGCTGCGCCTTCTCTTTGTCCATGTGCACACACACGATTCCTCAGCGAAAACCATGCAGAAACCTTTCCACGAGCACCCAGGGATGTGCACCCAGCACCACGTGCACGCACACGCAGCTAGAGAAAAGCACCTACCTTTTCACACACTGAAGCCTAAGCAAACGCGTGGCCACACACACGCACACATCCGCAAGCGCGCCTACTCCCATCTATTGAGGGAAAGACGGACGAGCTCTTTGGTTGCTCTTCACAGGCTTGTCCCTGATCTATAGCTGAGGGCAAACACTTGTGTGCTTGTGGGAGAGCCTGTGTCTTTCCTGGAAGCGTTTGGGAGTTTTGCTCAGACGCGTGTTTCCTCAAGTTCAAGAATCAAGATCTAGGATACCTGCAGACAGGTGCCTGTTTGTGTGGAGACAGTCTGTTTGAAACTGTGTTCCTCAGCGCCCGCTCTTTCTCCCCGTCGCTCCACACGCCTGGGAGTCCCTTTCTTTCTCTCCACAAGCACGTGTGTTGACTTCGTCGCACATGTGCATCTGCACAAGCGTTGAGCTCAGCAGAGCGTGTCTCTTGACACTTGATGTGCGTTGGCTGTGTCTGCCTGCTCCAGTGAAGAGAGAAACGGGAAATCATCTTGGTAGAGGCAACAAAGCAAAAGCGAGGCAGGATCGACATCTGCTCAACAGAGACGGATTCCCTGCGCTGACACAGTTCACAGTTACACGAGAAGCAATCTGAGCGGTCCGTCGACCGGAGACGTGTTTCCCAAGAGGTCGTTTAGCGAGTGAACAGCAGTGTGCGCGACTTTCAGGAGTGTGCCTGGAAAGTGCCAGAATCACCAGGAGCATCTGTGCAAAAGCTGCTGCCTCTGTGACCGCATTGAGGCACGTTCGCGTGTCTGCGAGTATATAGACGGCTCTTTCGCGTTCACTCCGAGGGAAACGGTCCGCTATTGCTTCTGTGCGCACAGACGCGATTCCCTTGTCTCTTGCGAACACAGGGAACTCTGTGCATCCAAATCTACAGGCTAAGGACGCGTCTGCATATGTTTTGGTGAACAATCGAGTGTGCGTGTTCTGACAGCTGCCTCTATGCAGACGTCTCCACAGAGCCACTTCTGAATGCCCCGCAGCCCAGGACTGAATGGATACACTAACAAGTGCACCGGTGTGAGCAACCACATATGCAGAAGGACGTCTTTCATCTCACAGAAGCGCGAACGTCTTGGCGTTCAAGCACATGGCAGAAACAAGGTGTGAACAGATGAGCTGCTGCTATTTTCTCCGTTCGGCATGCTTCGTTGTAGCTCTCTTGCCGGTCGCCGGCTTAGCGGCTTGCTTTGCGCGACTAGCTCTGGGGAGAGAAGGAGATAGCGCCGGAAACCTCGCCTTTTGCCTTCTTCGGCGCTGGAACCTGGTTGCTGCGCCTTCTCTTTGTCCATGTGCACACACACGATTCCTCAGCGAAAACCATGCAGAAACCTTTCCACGAGCACCCAGGGATGTGCACCCAGCACCACGTGCACGCACACGCAGCTAGAGAAAAGCACCTACCTTTTCACACACTGATGCCTAAGCAAACGCGTGGCCACACACACGCACACATCCGCAAGCGCGCCTACTCCCATCTATTGAGAGAAAGACGGACGAGCTCTTTGGTTGCTCTTCACAGGCTTGTCCCTGATCTATAGCTGAGGGCAAACACTTGTGTGCTTGTGGGAGAGCCTGTGTCTTTCCTGGAAGCGTTTGGGAGTTTTGCTCAGACGCGTGTTTCCTCAAGTTCAAGAATCAAGATCTAGGATACCTGCAGACAGGTGCCTGTTTGTGTGGAGACAGTCTGTTTGAAACTGTGTTCCTCAGCGCCCGCTCTTTCTCCCCGTCGCTCCACACGCCTGGGAGTCCCTTTCTTTCTCTCCACAAGCACGTGTGTTGACTTCGTCGCACATGTGCATCTGCACAAGCGTTGAGCTCAGCAGAGCGTGTCTCTTGACACTTGATGTGCGTTGGCTGTGTCTGCCTGCTCCAGTGAAGAGAGAAACGGGAAATCATCTTGGTAGAGGCAACAAAGCAAAAGCGAGGCAGGATCGACATCTGCTCAACAGAGACGGATTCCCTGCGCTGACACAGTTCACAGTTACACGAGAAGCAATCTGAGCGGTCCGTCGACCGGAGACGTGTTTCCCAAGAGGTCGTTTAGCGAGTGAACAGCAGTGTGCGCGACTTTCAGGAGTGTGCCTGGAAAGTGCCAGAATCACCAGGAGCATCTGTGCAAAAGCTGCTGCCTCTGTGACCGCATTGAGGCACGTTCGCGTGTCTGCGAGTATATAGACGGCTCTTTCGCGTTCACTCCGAGGGAAACGGTCCGCTATTGCTTCTGTGCGCACAGACGCGATTCCCTTGTCTCTTGCGAACACAGGGAACTCTGTGCATCCAAATCTACAGGCTAAGGACGCGTCTGCATATGTTTTGGTGAACAATCGAGTGTGCGTGTTCTGACAGCTGCCTCTATGCAGACGTCTCCACAGAGCCACTTCTGAATGCCCCGCAGCCCAGGACTGAATGGATACACTAACAAGTGCACCGGTGTGAGCAACCACATATGCAGAAGGACGTCTTTCATCTCACAGAAGCGCGAACGTCTTGGCGTTCAAGCACATGGCAGAAACAAGGTGTGAACAGATGAGCTGCTGCTATTTTCTCCGTTCGGCATGCTTCGTTGTAGCTCTCTTGCCGGTCGCCGGCTTAGCGGCTTGCTTTGCGCGACTAGCTCTGGGGAGAGAAGGAGATAGCGCCGGAAACCTCGCCTTTTGCCTTCTTCGGCGCTGGAACCTGGTTGCTGCGCCTTCTCTTTGTCCATGTGCACACACACGATTCCTCAGCGAAAACCATGCAGAAACCTTTCCACGAGCACCCAGGGATGTGCACCCAGCACCACGTGCACGCACACGCAGCTAGAGAAAAGCACCTACCTTTTCACACACTGATGCCTAAGCAAACGCGTGGCCACACACACGCACACATCCGCAAGCGCGCCTACTCCCATCTATTGAGGGAAAGACGGACGAGCAACGTCCTGACAGGCTTGAGGGGAAAAACGTCCGTTGACGGTTGGCGTACTGCACGCCCGCCTACGGGGCTGCAGGGGAATCCACATTTGGAAGGTACCTGAAGATGTGTGCCTGTTCTTGGAGCTCCGCTAGTAGGGTAGCAAAGACACTCGTAGGCAGTACTGAATGCTGCTCCGTGCTACTTCTCCTCCGCTGGCAAATGCTTCACAGTCGCCCGAGGAAAGACGTTTAACAATCGATCTCCAAGAGGAACGAAACACATGATGCCATAAGGCGAAAGAATAGCAGGGCATCTCTTCACAGGCTTGTCCCTGATCTATAGCTGAGGGCAAACACTTGTGTGCTTGTGGGAGAGCCTGTGTCTTTCCTGGAAGCGTTTGGGAGTTTTGCTCAGACGCGTGTTTCCTCAAGTTCAAGAATCAAGATCTAGGATACCTGCAGACAGGTGCCTGTTTGTGTGGAGACAGTCTGTTTGAAACTGTGTTCCTCAGCGCCCGCTCTTTCTCCCCGTCGCTCCACACGCCTGGGAGTCCCTTTCTTTCTCTCCACAAGCACGTGTGTTGACTTCGTCGCACATGTGCATCTGCACAAGCGTTGAGCTCAGCAGAGCGTGTCTCTTGACACTTGATGTGCGTTGGCTGTGTCTGCCTGCTCCAGTGAAGAGAGAAACGGGAAATCATCTTGGTAGAGGCAACAAAGCAAAAGCGAGGCAGGATCGACATCTGCTCAACAGAGACGGATTCCCTGCGCTGACACAGTTCACAGTTACACGAGAAGCAATCTGAGCGGTCCGTCGACCGGAGACGTGTTTCCCAAGAGGTCGTTTAGCGAGTGAACAGCAGTGTGCGCGACTTTCAGGAGTGTGCCTGGAAAGTGCCAGAATCACCAGGAGCATCTGTGCAAAAGCTGCTGCCTCTGTGACCGCATTGAGGCACGTTCGCGTGTCTGCGAGTATATAGACGGCTCTTTCGCGTTCACTCCGAGGGAAACGGTCCGCTATTGCTTCTGTGCGCACAGACGCGATTCCCTTGTCTCTTGCGAACACAGGGAACTCTGTGCATCCAAATCTACAGGCTAAGGACGCGTCTGCATATGTTTTGGTGAACAATCGAGTGTGCGTGTTCTGACAGCTGCCTCTATGCAGACGTCTCCACAGAGCCACTTCTGAATGCCCCGCAGCCCAGGACTGAATGGATACACTAACAAGTGCACCGGTGTGAGCAACCACATATGCAGAAGGACGTCTTTCATCTCACAGAAGCGCGAACGTCTTGGCGTTCAAGCACATGGCAGAAACAAGGTGTGAACAGATGAGCTGCTGCTATTTTCTCCGTTCGGCATGCTTCGTTGTAGCTCTCTTGCCGGTCGCCGGCTTAGCGGCTTGCTTTGCGCGACTAGCTCTGGGGAGAGAAGGAGATAGCGCCGGAAACCTCGCCTTTTGCCTTCTTCGGCGCTGGAACCTGGTTGCTGCGCCTTCTCTTTGTCCATGTGCACACACACGATTCCTCAGCGAAAACCATGCAGAAACCTTTCCACGAGCACCCAGGGATGTGCACCCAGCACCACGTGCACGCACACGCAGCTAGAGAAAAGCACCTACCTTTTCACACACTGAAGCCTAAGCAAACGCGTGGCCACACACACGCACACATCCGCAAGCGCGCCTACTCCCATCTATTGAGGGAAAGACGGACGAGCTCTTTGGTTGCTCTTCACAGGCTTGTCCCTGATCTATAGCTGAGGGCAAACACTTGTGTGCTTGTGGGAGAGCCTGTGTCTTTCCTGGAAGCGTTTGGGAGTTTTGCTCAGACGCGTGTTTCCTCAAGTTCAAGAATCAAGATCTAGGATACCTGCAGACAGGTGCCTGTTTGTGTGGAGACAGTCTGTTTGAAACTGTGTTCCTCAGCGCCCGCTCTTTCTCCCCGTCGCTCCACACGCCTGGGAGTCCCTTTCTTTCTCTCCACAAGCACGTGTGTTGACTTCGTCGCACATGTGCATCTGCACAAGCGTTGAGCTCAGCAGAGCGTGTCTCTTGACACTTGATGTGCGTTGGCTGTGTCTGCCTGCTCCAGTGAAGAGAGAAACGGGAAATCATCTTGGTAGAGGCAACAAAGCAAAAGCGAGGCAGGATTGACATCTGCTCAACAGAGACGGATTCCCTGCGCTGACACAGTTCACAGTTACACGAGAAGCAATCTGAGCGGTCCGTCGACCGGAGACGTGTTTCCCAAGAGGTCGTTTAGCGAGTGAACAGCAGTGTGCGCGACTTTCAGGAGTGTGCCTGGAAAGTGCCAGAATCACCAGGAGCATCTGTGCAAAAGCTGCTGCCTCTGTGACCGCATTGAGGCACGTTCGCGTGTCTGCGAGTATATAGACGGCTCTTTCGCGTTCACTCCGAGGGAAACGGTCCGCTATTGCTTCTGTGCGCACAGACGCGATTCCCTTGTCTCTTGCGAACACAGGGAACTCTGTGCATCCAAATCTACAGGCTAAGGACGCGTCTGCATATGTTTTGGTGAACAATCGAGTGTGCGTGTTCTGACAGCTGCCTCTATGCAGACGTCTCCACAGAGCCACTTCTGAATGCCCCGCAGCCCAGGACTGAATGGATACACTAACAAGTGCACCGGTGTGAGCAACCACATATGCAGAAGGACGTCTTTCATCTCACACGAAGCGCGAACGTCTTGGCGTTCAAGCACATGGCAGAAACAAGGTGTGAACAGATGAGCTGCTGCTATTTTCTCCGTTCGGCATGCTTCGTTGTAGCTCTCTTGCCGGTCGCCGGCTTAGCGGCTTGCTTTGCGCGACTAGCTCTGGGGAGAGAAGGAGATAGCGCCGGAAACCTCGCCTTTTGCCTTCTTCGGCGCTGGAACCTGGTTGCTGCGCCTTCTCTTTGTCCATGTGCACACACACGATTCCTCAGCGAAAACCATGCAGAAACCTTTCCACGAGCACCCAGGGATGTGCACCCAGCACCACGTGCACGCACACGCAGCTAGAGAAAAGCACCTACCTTTTCACACACTGATGCCTAAGCAAACGCGTGGCCACACACACGCACACATCCGCAAGCGCGCCTACTCCCATCTATTGAGAGAAAGACGGACGAGCTCTTTGGTTGCTCTTCACAGGCTTGTCCCTGATCTATAGCTGAGGGCAAAGACTTGTGTGCTTGTGGGAGAGCCTGTGTCTTTCCTGGAAGCGTTTGGGAGTTTTGCTCAGACGCGTGTTTCCTCAAGTTCAAGAATCAAGATCTAGGATACCTGCAGACAGGTGCCTGTTTGTGTGGAGACAGTCTGTTTGAAACTGTGTTCCTCAGCGCCCGCTCTTTCTCCCCGTCGCTCCACACGCCTGGGAGTCCCTTTCTTTCTCTCCACAAGCACGTGTGTTGACTTCGTCGCACATGTGCATCTGCACAAGCGTTGAGCTCAGCAGAGCGTGTCTCTTGACACTTGATGTGCGTTGGCTGTGTCTGCCTGCTCCAGTGAAGAGAGAAACGGGAAATCATCTTGGTAGAGGCAACAAAGCAAAAGCGAGGCAGGATCGACATCTGCTCAACAGAGACGGATTCCCTGCGCTGACACAGTTCACAGTTACACGAGAAGCAATCTGAGCGTTCCGTCGACCGGAGACGTGTTTCCCAAGAGGTCGTTTAGCGAGTGAACAGCAGTGTGCGCGACTTTCAGGAGTGTGCCTGGAAAGTGCCAGAATCACCAGGAGCATCTGTGCAAAAGCTGCTGCCTCTGTGACCGCATTGAGGCACGTTCGCGTGTCTGCGAGTATATAGACGGCTCTTTCGCGTTCACTCCGAGGGAAACGGTCCGCTATTGCTTCTGTGCGCACAGACGCGATTCCCTTGTCTCTTGCGAACACAGGGAACTCTGTGCATCCAAATCTACAGGCTAAGGACGCGTCTGCATATGTTTTGGTGAACAATCGAGTGTGCGTGTTCTGACAGCTGCCTCTATGCAGACGTCTCCACAGAGCCACTTCTGAATGCCCCGCAGCCCAGGACTGAATGGATACACTAACAAGTGCACCGGTGTGAGCAACCACATATGCAGAAGGACGTCTTTCATCTCACAGAAGCGCGAACGTCTTGGCGTTCAAGCACATGGCAGAAACAAGGTGTGAACAGATGAGCTGCTGCTATTTTCTCCGTTCGGCATGCTTCGTTGTAGCTCTCTTGCCGGTCGCCGGCTTAGCGGCTTGCTTTGCGCGACTAGCTCTGGGGAGAGAAGGAGATAGCGCCGGAAACCTCGCCTTTTGCCTTCTTCGGCGCTGGAACCTGGTTGCTGCGCCTTCTCTTTGTCCATGTGCACACACACGATTCCTCAGCGAAAACCATGCAGAAACCTTTCCACGAGCACCCAGGGATGTGCACCCAGCACCACGTGCACGCACACGCAGCTAGAGAAAAGCACCTACCTTTTCACACACTGAAGCCTAAGCAAACGCGTGGCCACACACACGCACACATCCGCAAGCGCGCCTACTCCCATCTATTGAGGGAAAGACGGACGAGCAACGTCCTGACAGGCTTGAGGGGAAAAACGTCCGTTGACGGTTGGCGTACTGCACGCCCGCCTACGGGGCTGCAGGGGAATCCACATTTGGAAGGTACCTGAAGATGTGTGCCTGTTTTTGGAGCTCCGCTAGTAGGGTAGCAAAGACACTCGTAGGCAGTACTGAATGCTGCTCCGTGCTACTTCTCCTCCGCTGGCAAATGCTTCACAGTCGCCCGAGGAAAGACGTTTAACAATCGATCTCCAAGAGGAACGAAACACATGATGCCATAAGGCGAAAGAATAGCAGGGCATCTCTTCACAGGCTTGTCCCTGATCTATAGCTGAGGGCAAACACTTGTGTGCTTGTGGGAGAGCCTGTGTCTTTCCTGGAAGCGTTTGGGAGTTTTGCTCAGACGCGTGTTTCCTCAAGTTCAAGAATCAAGATCTAGGATACCTGCAGACAGGTGCCTGTTTGTGTGGAGACAGTCTGTTTGAAACTGTGTTCCTCAGCGCCCGCTCTTTCTCCCCGTCGCTCCACACGCCTGGGAGTCCCTTTCTTTCTCTCCACAAGCACGTGTGTTGACTTCGTCGCACATGTGCATCTGCACAAGCGTTGAGCTCAGCAGAGCGTGTCTCTTGACACTTGATGTGCGTTGGCTGTGTCTGCCTGCTCCAGTGAAGAGAGAAACGGGAAATCATCTTGGTAGAGGCAACAAAGCAAAAGCGAGGCAGGATCGACATCTGCTCAACAGAGACGGATTCCCTGCGCTGACACAGTTCACAGTTACACGAGAAGCAATCTGAGCGGTCCGTCGACCGGAGACGTGTTTCCCAAGAGGTCGTTTAGCGAGTGAACAGCAGTGTGCGCGACTTTCAGGAGTGTGCCTGGAAAGTGCCAGAATCACCAGGAGCATCTGTGCAAAAGCTGCTGCCTCTGTGACCGCATTGAGGCACGTTCGCGTGTCTGCGAGTATATAGACGGCTCTTTCGCGTTCACTCCGAGGGAAACGGTCCGCTATTGCTTCTGTGCGCACAGACGCGATTCCCTTGTCTCTTGCGAACACAGGGAACTCTGTGCATCCAAATCTACAGGCTAAGGACGCGTCTGCATATGTTTTGGTGAACAATCGAGTGTGCGTGTTCTGACAGCTGCCTCTATGCAGACGTCTCCACAGAGCCACTTCTGAATGCCCCGCAGCCCAGGACTGAATGGATACACTAACAAGTGCACCGGTGTGAGCAACCACATATGCAGAAGGACGTCTTTCATCTCACAGAAGCGCGAACGTCTTGGCGTTCAAGCACATGGCAGAAACAAGGTGTGAACAGATGAGCTGCTGCTATTTTCTCCGTTCGGCATGCTTCGTTGTAGCTCTCTTGCCGGTCGCCGGCTTAGCGGCTTGCTTTGCGCGACTAGCTCTGGGGAGAGAAGGAGATAGCGCCGGAAACCTCGCCTTTTGCCTTCTTCGGCGCTGGAACCTGGTTGCTGCGCCTTCTCTTTGTCCATGTGCACACACACGATTCCTCAGCGAAAACCATGCAGAAACCTTTCCACGAGCACCCAGGGATGTGCACCCAGCACCACGTGCACGCACACGCAGCTAGAGAAAAGCACCTACCTTTTCACACACTGATGCCTAAGCAAACGCGTGGCCACACACACGCACACATCCGCAAGCGCGCCTACTCCCATCTATTGAGAGAAAGACGGACGAGCTCTTTGGTTGCTCTTCACAGGCTTGTCCCTGATCTATAGCTGAGGGCAAACACTTGTGTGCTTGTGGGAGAGCCTGTGTCTTTCCTGGAAGCGTTTGGGAGTTTTGCTCAGACGCGTGTTTCCTCAAGTTCAAGAATCAAGATCTAGGATACCTGCAGACAGGTGCCTGTTTGTGTGGAGACAGTCTGTTTGAAACTGTGTTCCTCAGCGCCCGCTCTTTCTCCCCGTCGCTCCACACGCCTGGGAGTCCCTTTCTTTCTCTCCACAAGCACGTGTGTTGACTTCGTCGCACATGTGCATCTGCACAAGCGTTGAGCTCAGCAGAGCGTGTCTCTTGACACTTGATGTGCGTTGGCTGTGTCTGCCTGCTCCAGTGAAGAGAGAAACGGGAAATCATCTTGGTAGAGGCAACAAAGCAAAAGCGAGGCAGGATCGACATCTGCTCAACAGAGACGGATTCCCTGCGCTGACACAGTTCACAGTTACACGAGAAGCAATCTGAGCGGTCCGTCGACCGGAGACGTGTTTCCCAAGAGGTCGTTTAGCGAGTGAACAGCAGTGTGCGCGACTTTCAGGAGTGTGCCTGGAAAGTGCCAGAATCACCAGGAGCATCTGTGCAAAAGCTGCTGCCTCTGTGACCGCATTGAGGCACGTTCGCGTGTCTGCGAGTATATAGACGGCTCTTTCGCGTTCACTCCGAGGGAAACGGTCCGCTATTGCTTCTGTGCGCACAGACGCGATTCCCTTGTCTCTTGCGAACACAGGGAACTCTGTGCATCCAAATCTACAGGCTAAGGACGCGTCTGCATATGTTTTGGTGAACAATCGAGTGTGCGTGTTCTGACAGCTGCCTCTATGCAGACGTCTCCACAGAGCCACTTCTGAATGCCCCGCAGCCCAGGACTGAATGGATACACTAACAAGTGCACCGGTGTGAGCAACCACATATGCAGAAGGACGTCTTTCATCTCACAGAAGCGCGAACGTCTTGGCGTTCAAGCACATGGCAGAAACAAGGTGTGAACAGATGAGCTGCTGCTATTTTCTCCGTTCGGCATGCTTCGTTGTAGCTCTCTTGCCGGTCGCCGGCTTAGCGGCTTGCTTTGCGCGACTAGCTCTGGGGAGAGAAGGAGATAGCGCCGGAAACCTCGCCTTTTGCCTTCTTCGGCGCTGGAACCTGGTTGCTGCGCCTTCTCTTTGTCCATGTGCACACACACGATTCCTCAGCGAAAACCATGCAGAAACCTTTCCACGAGCACCCAGGGATGTGCACCCAGCACCACGTGCACGCACACGCAGCTAGAGAAAAGCACCTACCTTTTCACACACTGAAGCCTAAGCAAACGCGTGGCCACACACACGCACACATCCGCAAGCGCGCCTACTCCCATCTATTGAGGGAAAGACGGACGAGCAACGTCCTGACAGGCTTGAGGGGAAAAACGTCCGTTGACGGTTGGCGTACTGCACGCCCGCCTACGGGGCTGCAGGGGAATCCACATTTGGAAGGTACCTGAAGATGTGTGCCTGTTTTTGGAGCTCCGCTAGTAGGGTAGCAAAGACACTCGTAGGCAGTACTGAATGCTGCTCCGTGCTACTTCTCCTCCGCTGGCAAATGCTTCACAGTCGCCCGAGGAAAGACGTTTAACAATCGATCTCCAAGAGGAACGAAACACATGATGCCATAAGGCGAAAGAATAGCAGGGCATCTCTTCACAGGCTTGTCCCTGATCTATAGCTGAGGGCAAACACTTGTGTGCTTGTGGGAGAGCCTGTGTCTTTCCTGGAAGCGTTTGGGAGTTTTGCTCAGACGCGTGTTTCCTCAAGTTCAAGAATCAAGATCTAGGATACCTGCAGACAGGTGCCTGTTTGTGTGGAGACAGTCTGTTTGAAACTGTGTTCCTCAGCGCCCGCTCTTTCTCCCCGTCGCTCCACACGCCTGGGAGTCCCTTTCTTTCTCTCCACAAGCACGTGTGTTGACTTCGTCGCACATGTGCATCTGCACAAGCGTTGAGCTCAGCAGAGCGTGTCTCTTGACACTTGATGTGCGTTGGCTGTGTCTGCCTGCTCCAGTGAAGAGAGAAACGGGAAATCATCTTGGTAGAGGCAACAAAGCAAAAGCGAGGCAGGATCGACATCTGCTCAACAGAGACGGATTCCCTGCGCTGACACAGTTCACAGTTACACGAGAAGCAATCTGAGCGGTCCGTCGACCGGAGACGTGTTTCCCAAGAGGTCGTTTAGCGAGTGAACAGCAGTGTGCGCGACTTTCAGGAGTGTGCCTGGAAAGTGCCAGAATCACCAGGAGCATCTGTGCAAAAGCTGCTGCCTCTGTGACCGCATTGAGGCACGTTCGCGTGTCTGCGAGTATATAGACGGCTCTTTCGCGTTCACTCCGAGGGAAACGGTCCGCTATTGCTTCTGTGCGCACAGACGCGATTCCCTTGTCTCTTGCGAACACAGGGAACTCTGTGCATCCAAATCTACAGGCTAAGGACGCGTCTGCATATGTTTTGGTGAACAATCGAGTGTGCGTGTTCTGACAGCTGCCTCTATGCAGACGTCTCCACAGAGCCACTTCTGAATGCCCCGCAGCCCAGGACTGAATGGATACACTAACAAGTGCACCGGTGTGAGCAACCACATATGCAGAAGGACGTCTTTCATCTCACAGAAGCGCGAACGTCTTGGCGTTCAAGCACATGGCAGAAACAAGGTGTGAACAGATGAGCTGCTGCTATTTTCTCCGTTCGGCATGCTTCGTTGTAGCTCTCTTGCCGGTCGCCGGCTTAGCGGCTTGCTTTGCGCGACTAGCTCTGGGGAGAGAAGGAGATAGCGCCGGAAACCTCGCCTTTTGCCTTCTTCGGCGCTGGAACCTGGTTGCTGCGCCTTCTCTTTGTCCATGTGCACACACACGATTCCTCAGCGAAAACCATGCAGAAACCTTTCCACGAGCACCCAGGGATGTGCACCCAGCACCACGTGCACGCACACGCAGCTAGAGAAAAGCACCTACCTTTTCACACACTGATGCCTAAGCAAACGCGTGGCCACACACACGCACACATCCGCAAGCGCGCCTACTCCCATCTATTGAGGGAAAGACGGACGAGCTCTTTGGTTGCTCTTCACAGGCTTGTCCCTGATCTATAGCTGAGGGCAAAGACTTGTGTGCTTGTGGGAGAGCCTGTGTCTTTCCTGGAAGCGTTTGGGAGTTTTGCTCAGACGCGTGTTTCCTCAAGTTCAAGAATCAAGATCTAGGATACCTGCAGACAGGTGCCTGTTTGTGTGGAGACAGTCTGTTTGAAACTGTGTTCCTCAGCGCCCGCTCTTTCTCCCCGTCGCTCCACACGCCTGGGAGTCCCTTTCTTTCTCTCCACAAGCACGTGTGTTGACTTCGTCGCACATGTGCATCTGCACAAGCGTTGAGCTCAGCAGAGCGTGTCTCTTGACACTTGATGTGCGTTGGCTGTGTCTGCCTGCTCCAGTGAAGAGAGAAACGGGAAATCATCTTGGTAGAGGCAACAAAGCAAAAGCGAGGCAGGATTGACATCTGCTCAACAGAGACGGATTCCCTGCGCTGACACAGTTCACAGTTACACGAGAAGCAATCTGAGCGGTCCGTCGACCGGAGACGTGTTTCCCAAGAGGTCGTTTAGCGAGTGAACAGCAGTGTGCGCGACTTTCAGGAGTGTGCCTGGAAAGTGCCAGAATCACCAGGAGCATCTGTGCAAAAGCTGCTGCCTCTGTGACCGCATTGAGGCACGTTCGCGTGTCTGCGAGTATATAGACGGCTCTTTCGCGTTCACTCCGAGGGAAACGGTCCGCTATTGCTTCTGTGCGCACAGACGCGATTCCCTTGTCTCTTGCGAACACAGGGAACTCTGTGCATCCAAATCTACAGGCTAAGGACGCGTCTGCATATGTTTTGGTGAACAATCGAGTGTGCGTGTTCTGACAGCTGCCTCTATGCAGACGTCTCCACAGAGCCACTTCTGAATGCCCCGCAGCCCAGGACCGAATGGATACACTAACAAGTGCACCGGTGTGAGCAACCACATATGCAGAAGGACGTCTTTCATCTCACAGAAGCGCGAACGTCTTGGCGTTCAAGCACATGGCAGAAACAAGGTGTGAACAGATGAGCTGCTGCTATTTTCTCCGTTCGGCATGCTTCGTTGTAGCTCTCTTGCCGGTCGCCGGCTTAGCGGCTTGCTTTGCGCGACTAGCTCTGGGGAGAGAAGGAGATAGCGCCGGAAACCTCGCCTTTTGCCTTCTTCGGCGCTGGAACCTGGTTGCTGCGCCTTCTCTTTGTCCATGTGCACACACACGATTCCTCAGCGAAAACCATGCAGAAACCTTTCCACGAGCACCCAGGGATGTGCACCCAGCACCACGTGCACGCACACGCAGCTAGAGAAAAGCACCTACCTTTTCACACACTGATGCCTAAGCAAACGCGTGGCCACACACACGCACACATCCGCAAGCGCGCCTACTCCCATCTATTGAGAGAAAGACGGACGAGCTCTTTGGTTGCTCTTCACAGGCTTGTCCCTGATCTATAGCTGAGGGCAAACACTTGTGTGCTTGTGGGAGAGCCTGTGTCTTTCCTGGAAGCGTTTGGGAGTTTTGCTCAGACGCGTGTTTCCTCAAGTTCAAGAATCAAGATCTAGGATACCTGCAGACAGGTGCCTGTTTGTGTGGAGACAGTCTGTTTGAAACTGTGTTCCTCAGCGCCCGCTCTTTCTCCCCGTCGCTCCACACGCCTGGGAGTCCCTTTCTTTCTCTCCACAAGCACGTGTGTTGACTTCGTCGCACATGTGCATCTGCACAAGCGTTGAGCTCAGCAGAGCGTGTCTCTTGACACTTGATGTGCGTTGGCTGTGTCTGCCTGCTCCAGTGAAGAGAGAAACGGGAAATCATCTTGGTAGAGGCAACAAAGCAAAAGCGAGGCAGGATTGACATCTGCTCAACAGAGACGGATTCCCTGCGCTGACACAGTTCACAGTTACACGAGAAGCAATCTGAGCGGTCCGTCGACCGGAGACGTGTTTCCCAAGAGGTCGTTTAGCGAGTGAACAGCAGTGTGCGCGACTTTCAGGAGTGTGCCTGGAAAGTGCCAGAATCACCAGGAGCATCTGTGCAAAAGCTGCTGCCTCTGTGACCGCATTGAGGCACGTTCGCGTGTCTGCGAGTATATAGACGGCTCTTTCGCGTTCACTCCGAGGGAAACGGTCCGCTATTGCTTCTGTGCGCACAGACGCGATTCCCTTGTCTCTTGCGAACACAGGGAACTCTGTGCATCCAAATCTACAGGCTAAGGACGCGTCTGCATATGTTTTGGTGAACAATCGAGTGTGCGTGTTCTGACAGCTGCCTCTATGCAGACGTCTCCACAGAGCCACTTCTGAATGCCCCGCAGCCCAGGACTGAATGGATACACTAACAAGTGCACCGGTGTGAGCAACCACATATGCAGAAGGACGTCTTTCATCTCACAGAAGCGCGAACGTCTTGGCGTTCAAGCACATGGCAGAAACAAGGTGTGAACAGATGAGCTGCTGCTATTTTCTCCGTTCGGCATGCTTCGTTGTAGCTCTCTTGCCGGTCGCCGGCTTAGCGGCTTGCTTTGCGCGACTAGCTCTGGGGAGAGAAGGAGATAGCGCCGGAAACCTCGCCTTTTGCCTTCTTCGGCGCTGGAACCTGGTTGCTGCGCCTTCTCTTTGTCCATGTGCACACACACGATTCCTCAGCGAAAACCATGCAGAAACCTTTCCACGAGCACCCAGGGATGTGCACCCAGCACCACGTGCACGCACACGCAGCTAGAGAAAAGCACCTACCTTTTCACACACTGATGCCTAAGCAAACGCGTGGCCACACACACGCACACATCCGCAAGCGCGCCTACTCCCATCTATTGAGGGAAAGACGGACGAGCTCTTTGGTTGCTCTTCACAGGCTTGTCCCTGATCTATAGCTGAGGGCAAAGACTTGTGTGCTTGTGGGAGAGCCTGTGTCTTTCCTGGAAGCGTTTGGGAGTTTTGCTCAGACGCGTGTTTCCTCAAGTTCAAGAATCAAGATCTAGGATACCTGCAGACAGGTGCCTGTTTGTGTGGAGACAGTCTGTTTGAAACTGTGTTCCTCAGCGCCCGCTCTTTCTCCCCGTCGCTCCACACGCCTGGGAGTCCCTTTCTTTCTCTCCACAAGCACGTGTGTTGACTTCGTCGCACATGTGCATCTGCACAAGCGTTGAGCTCAGCAGAGCGTGTCTCTTGACACTTGATGTGCGTTGGCTGTGTCTGCCTGCTCCAGTGAAGAGAGAAACGGGAAATCATCTTGGTAGAGGCAACAAAGCAAAAGCGAGGCAGGATTGACATCTGCTCAACAGAGACGGATTCCCTGCGCTGACACAGTTCACAGTTACACGAGAAGCAATCTGAGCGGTCCGTCGACCGGAGACGTGTTTCCCAAGAGGTCGTTTAGCGAGTGAACAGCAGTGTGCGCGACTTTCAGGAGTGTGCCTGGAAAGTGCCAGAATCACCAGGAGCATCTGTGCAAAAGCTGCTGCCTCTGTGACCGCATTGAGGCACGTTCGCGTGTCTGCGAGTATATAGACGGCTCTTTCGCGTTCACTCCGAGGGAAACGGTCCGCTATTGCTTCTGTGCGCACAGACGCGATTCCCTTGTCTCTTGCGAACACAGGGAACTCTGTGCATCCAAATCTACAGGCTAAGGACGCGTCTGCATATGTTTTGGTGAACAATCGAGTGTGCGTGTTCTGACAGCTGCCTCTATGCAGACGTCTCCACAGAGCCACTTCTGAATGCCCCGCAGCCCAGGACTGAATGGATACACTAACAAGTGCACCGGTGTGAGCAACCACATATGCAGAAGGACGTCTTTCATCTCACAGAAGCGCGAACGTCTTGGCGTTCAAGCACATGGCAGAAACAAGGTGTGAACAGATGAGCTGCTGCTATTTTCTCCGTTCGGCATGCTTCGTTGTAGCTCTCTTGCCGGTCGCCGGCTTAGCGGCTTGCTTTGCGCGACTAGCTCTGGGGAGAGAAGGAGATAGCGCCGGAAACCTCGCCTTTTGCCTTCTTCGGCGCTGGAACCTGGTTGCTGCGCCTTCTCTTTGTCCATGTGCACACACACGATTCCTCAGCGAAAACCATGCAGAAACCTTTCCACGAGCACCCAGGGATGTGCACCCAGCACCACGTGCACGCACACGCAGCTAGAGAAAAGCACCTACCTTTTCACACACTGATGCCTAAGCAAACGCGTGGCCACACACACGCACACATCCGCAAGCGCGCCTACTCCCATCTATTGAGAGAAAGACGGACGAGCTCTTTGGTTGCTCTTCACAGGCTTGTCCCTGATCTATAGCTGAGGGCAAACACTTGTGTGCTTGTGGGAGAGCCTGTGTCTTTCCTGGAAGCGTTTGGGAGTTTTGCTCAGACGCGTGTTTCCTCAAGTTCAAGAATCAAGATCTAGGATACCTGCAGACAGGTGCCTGTTTGTGTGGAGACAGTCTGTTTGAAACTGTGTTCCTCAGCGCCCGCTCTTTCTCCCCGTCGCTCCACACGCCTGGGAGTCCCTTTCTTTCTCTCCACAAGCACGTGTGTTGACTTCGTCGCACATGTGCATCTGCACAAGCGTTGAGCTCAGCAGAGCGTGTCTCTTGACACTTGATGTGCGTTGGCTGTGTCTGCCTGCTCCAGTGAAGAGAGAAACGGGAAATCATCTTGGTAGAGGCAACAAAGCAAAAGCGAGGCAGGATCGACATCTGCTCAACAGAGACGGATTCCCTGCGCTGACACAGTTCACAGTTACACGAGAAGCAATCTGAGCGGTCCGTCGACCGGAGACGTGTTTCCCAAGAGGTCGTTTAGCGAGTGAACAGCAGTGTGCGCGACTTTCAGGAGTGTGCCTGGAAAGTGCCAGAATCACCAGGAGCATCTGTGCAAAAGCTGCTGCCTCTGTGACCGCATTGAGGCACGTTCGCGTGTCTGCGAGTATATAGACGGCTCTTTCGCGTTCACTCCGAGGGAAACGGTCCGCTATTGCTTCTGTGCGCACAGACGCGATTCCCTTGTCTCTTGCGAACACAGGGAACTCTGTGCATCCAAATCTACAGGCTAAGGACGCGTCTGCATATGTTTTGGTGAACAATCGAGTGTGCGTGTTCTGACAGCTGCCTCTATGCAGACGTCTCCACAGAGCCACTTCTGAATGCCCCGCAGCCCAGGACTGAATGGATACACTAACAAGTGCACCGGTGTGAGCAACCACATATGCAGAAGGACGTCTTTCATCTCACAGAAGCGCGAACGTCTTGGCGTTCAAGCACATGGCAGAAACAAGGTGTGAACAGATGAGCTGCTGCTATTTTCTCCGTTCGGCATGCTTCGTTGTAGCTCTCTTGCCGGTCGCCGGCTTAGCGGCTTGCTTTGCGCGACTAGCTCTGGGGAGAGAAGGAGATAGCGCCGGAAACCTCGCCTTTTGCCTTCTTCGGCGCTGGAACCTGGTTGCTGCGCCTTCTCTTTGTCCATGTGCACACACACGATTCCTCAGCGAAAACCATGCAGAAACCTTTCCACGAGCACCCAGGGATGTGCACCCAGCACCACGTGCACGCACACGCAGCTAGAGAAAAGCACCTACCTTTTCACACACTGAAGCCTAAGCAAACGCGTGGCCACACACACGCACACATCCGCAAGCGCGCCTACTCCCATCTATTGAGGGAAAGACGGACGAGCAACGTCCTGACAGGCTTGAGGGGAAAAACGTCCGTTGACGGTTGGCGTACTGCACGCCCGCCTACGGGGCTGCAGGGGAATCCACATTTGGAAGGTACCTGAAGATGTGTGCCTGTTCTTGGAGCTCCGCTAGTAGGGTAGCAAAGACACTCGTAGGCAGTACTGAATGCTGCTCCGTGCTACTTCTCCTCCGCTGGCAAATGCTTCACAGTCGCCCGAGGAAAGACGTTTAACAATCGATCTCCAAGAGGAACGAAACACATGATGCCATAAGGCGAAAGAATAGCAGGGCATCTCTTCACAGGCTTGTCCCTGATCTATAGCTGAGGGCAAAGACTTGTGTGCTTGTGGGAGAGCCTGTGTCTTTCCTGGAAGCGTTTGGGAGTTTTGCTCAGACGCGTGTTTCCTCAAGTTCAAGAATCAAGATCTAGGATACCTGCAGACAGGTGCCTGTTTGTGTGGAGACAGTCTGTTTGAAACTGTGTTCCTCAGCGCCCGCTCTTTCTCCCCGTCGCTCCACACGCCTGGGAGTCCCTTTCTTTCTCTCCACAAGCACGTGTGTTGACTTCGTCGCACATGTGCATCTGCACAAGCGTTGAGCTCAGCAGAGCGTGTCTCTTGACACTTGATGTGCGTTGGCTGTGTCTGCCTGCTCCAGTGAAGAGAGAAACGGGAAATCATCTTGGTAGAGGCAACAAAGCAAAAGCGAGGCAGGATCGACATCTGCTCAACAGAGACGGATTCCCTGCGCTGACACAGTTCACAGTTACACGAGAAGCAATCTGAGCGGTCCGTCGACCGGAGACGTGTTTCCCAAGAGGTCGTTTAGCGAGTGAACAGCAGTGTGCGCGACTTTCAGGAGTGTGCCTGGAAAGTGCCAGAATCACCAGGAGCATCTGTGCAAAAGCTGCTGCCTCTGTGACCGCATTGAGGCACGTTCGCGTGTCTGCGAGTATATAGACGGCTCTTTCGCGTTCACTCCGAGGGAAACGGTCCGCTATTGCTTCTGTGCGCACAGACGCGATTCCCTTGTCTCTTGCGAACACAGGGAACTCTGTGCATCCAAATCTACAGGCTAAGGACGCGTCTGCATATGTTTTGGTGAACAATCGAGTGTGCGTGTTCTGACAGCTGCCTCTATGCAGACGTCTCCACAGAGCCACTTCTGAATGCCCCGCAGCCCAGGACTGAATGGATACACTAACAAGTGCACCGGTGTGAGCAACCACATATGCAGAAGGACGTCTTTCATCTCACAGAAGCGCGAACGTCTTGGCGTTCAAGCACATGGCAGAAACAAGGTGTGAACAGATGAGCTGCTGCTATTTTCTCCGTTCGGCATGCTTCGTTGTAGCTCTCTTGCCGGTCGCCGGCTTAGCGGCTTGCTTTGCGCGACTAGCTCTGGGGAGAGAAGGAGATAGCGCCGGAAACCTCGCCTTTTGCCTTCTTCGGCGCTGGAACCTGGTTGCTGCGCCTTCTCTTTGTCCATGTGCACACACACGATTCCTCAGCGAAAACCATGCAGAAACCTTTCCACGAGCACCCAGGGATGTGCACCCAGCACCACGTGCACGCACACGCAGCTAGAGAAAAGCACCTACCTTTTCACACACTGATGCCTAAGCAAACGCGTGGCCACACACACGCACACATCCGCAAGCGCGCCTACTCCCATCTATTGAGAGAAAGACGGACGAGCTCTTTGGTTGCTCTTCACAGGCTTGTCCCTGATCTATAGCTGAGGGCAAACACTTGTGTGCTTGTGGGAGAGCCTGTGTCTTTCCTGGAAGCGTTTGGGAGTTTTGCTCAGACGCGTGTTTCCTCAAGTTCAAGAATCAAGATCTAGGATACCTGCAGACAGGTGCCTGTTTGTGTGGAGACAGTCTGTTTGAAACTGTGTTCCTCAGCGCCCGCTCTTTCTCCCCGTCGCTCCACACGCCTGGGAGTCCCTTTCTTTCTCTCCACAAGCACGTGTGTTGACTTCGTCGCACATGTGCATCTGCACAAGCGTTGAGCTCAGCAGAGCGTGTCTCTTGACACTTGATGTGCGTTGGCTGTGTCTGCCTGCTCCAGTGAAGAGAGAAACGGGAAATCATCTTGGTAGAGGCAACAAAGCAAAAGCGAGGCAGGATCGACATCTGCTCAACAGAGACGGATTCCCTGCGCTGACACAGTTCACAGTTACACGAGAAGCAATCTGAGCGGTCCGTCGACCGGAGACGTGTTTCCCAAGAGGTCGTTTAGCGAGTGAACAGCAGTGTGCGCGACTTTCAGGAGTGTGCCTGGAAAGTGCCAGAATCACCAGGAGCATCTGTGCAAAAGCTGCTGCCTCTGTGACCGCATTGAGGCACGTTCGCGTGTCTGCGAGTATATAGACGGCTCTTTCGCGTTCACTCCGAGGGAAACGGTCCGCTATTGCTTCTGTGCGCACAGACGCGATTCCCTTGTCTCTTGCGAACACAGGGAACTCTGTGCATCCAAATCTACAGGCTAAGGACGCGTCTGCATATGTTTTGGTGAACAATCGAGTGTGCGTGTTCTGACAGCTGCCTCTATGCAGACGTCTCCACAGAGCCACTTCTGAATGCCCCGCAGCCCAGGACTGAATGGATACACTAACAAGTGCACCGGTGTGAGCAACCACATATGCAGAAGGACGTCTTTCATCTCACAGAAGCGCGAACGTCTTGGCGTTCAAGCACATGGCAGAAACAAGGTGTGAACAGATGAGCTGCTGCTATTTTCTCCGTTCGGCATGCTTCGTTGTAGCTCTCTTGCCGGTCGCCGGCTTAGCGGCTTGCTTTGCGCGACTAGCTCTGGGGAGAGAAGGAGATAGCGCCGGAAACCTCGCCTTTTGCCTTCTTCGGCGCTGGAACCTGGTTGCTGCGCCTTCTCTTTGTCCATGTGCACACACACGATTCCTCAGCGAAAACCATGCAGAAACCTTTCCACGAGCACCCAGGGATGTGCACCCAGCACCACGTGCACGCACACGCAGCTAGAGAAAAGCACCTACCTTTTCACACACTGAAGCCTAAGCAAACGCGTGGCCACACACACGCACACATCCGCAAGCGCGCCTACTCCCATCTATTGAGGGAAAGACGGACGAGCAACGTCCTGACAGGCTTGAGGGGAAAAACGTCCGTTGACGGTTGGCGTACTGCACGCCCGCCTACGGGGCTGCAGGGGAATCCACATTTGGAAGGTACCTGAAGATGTGTGCCTGTTTTTGGAGCTCCGCTAGTAGGGTAGCAAAGACACTCGTAGGCAGTACTGAATGCTGCTCCGTGCTACTTCTCCTCCGCTGGCAAATGCTTCACAGTCGCCCGAGGAAAGACGTTTAACAATCGATCTCCAAGAGGAACGAAACACATGATGCCATAAGGCGAAAGAATAGCAGGGCATCTCTTCACAGGCTTGTCCCTGATCTATAGCTGAGGGCAAACACTTGTGTGCTTGTGGGAGAGCCTGTGTCTTTCCTGGAAGCGTTTGGGAGTTTTGCTCAGACGCGTGTTTCCTCAAGTTCAAGAATCAAGATCTAGGATACCTGCAGACAGGTGCCTGTTTGTGTGGAGACAGTCTGTTTGAAACTGTGTTCCTCAGCGCCCGCTCTTTCTCCCCGTCGCTCCACACGCCTGGGAGTCCCTTTCTTTCTCTCCACAAGCACGTGTGTTGACTTCGTCGCACATGTGCATCTGCACAAGCGTTGAGCTCAGCAGAGCGTGTCTCTTGACACTTGATGTGCGTTGGCTGTGTCTGCCTGCTCCAGTGAAGAGAGAAACGGGAAATCATCTTGGTAGAGGCAACAAAGCAAAAGCGAGGCAGGATCGACATCTGCTCAACAGAGACGGATTCCCTGCGCTGACACAGTTCACAGTTACACGAGAAGCAATCTGAGCGGTCCGTCGACCGGAGACGTGTTTCCCAAGAGGTCGTTTAGCGAGTGAACAGCAGTGTGCGCGACTTTCAGGAGTGTGCCTGGAAAGTGCCAGAATCACCAGGAGCATCTGTGCAAAAGCTGCTGCCTCTGTGACCGCATTGAGGCACGTTCGCGTGTCTGCGAGTATATAGACGGCTCTTTCGCGTTCACTCCGAGGGAAACGGTCCGCTATTGCTTCTGTGCGCACAGACGCGATTCCCTTGTCTCTTGCGAACACAGGGAACTCTGTGCATCCAAATCTACAGGCTAAGGACGCGTCTGCATATGTTTTGGTGAACAATCGAGTGTGCGTGTTCTGACAGCTGCCTCTATGCAGACGTCTCCACAGAGCCACTTCTGAATGCCCCGCAGCCCAGGACTGAATGGATACACTAACAAGTGCACCGGTGTGAGCAACCACATATGCAGAAGGACGTCTTTCATCTCACAGAAGCGCGAACGTCTTGGCGTTCAAGCACATGGCAGAAACAAGGTGTGAACAGATGAGCTGCTGCTATTTTCTCCGTTCGGCATGCTTCGTTGTAGCTCTCTTGCCGGTCGCCGGCTTAGCGGCTTGCTTTGCGCGACTAGCTCTGGGGAGAGAAGGAGATAGCGCCGGAAACCTCGCCTTTTGCCTTCTTCGGCGCTGGAACCTGGTTGCTGCGCCTTCTCTTTGTCCATGTGCACACACACGATTCCTCAGCGAAAACCATGCAGAAACCTTTCCACGAGCACCCAGGGATGTGCACCCAGCACCACGTGCACGCACACGCAGCTAGAGAAAAGCACCTACCTTTTCACACACTGATGCCTAAGCAAACGCGTGGCCACACACACGCACACATCCGCAAGCGCGCCTACTCCCATCTATTGAGGGAAAGACGGACGAGCTCTTTGGTTGCTCTTCACAGGCTTGTCCCTGATCTATAGCTGAGGGCAAAGACTTGTGTGCTTGTGGGAGAGCCTGTGTCTTTCCTGGAAGCGTTTGGGAGTTTTGCTCAGACGCGTGTTTCCTCAAGTTCAAGAATCAAGATCTAGGATACCTGCAGACAGGTGCCTGTTTGTGTGGAGACAGTCTGTTTGAAACTGTGTTCCTCAGCGCCCGCTCTTTCTCCCCGTCGCTCCACACGCCTGGGAGTCCCTTTCTTTCTCTCCACAAGCACGTGTGTTGACTTCGTCGCACATGTGCATCTGCACAAGCGTTGAGCTCAGCAGAGCGTGTCTCTTGACACTTGATGTGCGTTGGCTGTGTCTGCCTGCTCCAGTGAAGAGAGAAACGGGAAATCATCTTGGTAGAGGCAACAAAGCAAAAGCGAGGCAGGATTGACATCTGCTCAACAGAGACGGATTCCCTGCGCTGACACAGTTCACAGTTACACGAGAAGCAATCTGAGCGGTCCGTCGACCGGAGACGTGTTTCCCAAGAGGTCGTTTAGCGAGTGAACAGCAGTGTGCGCGACTTTCAGGAGTGTGCCTGGAAAGTGCCAGAATCACCAGGAGCATCTGTGCAAAAGCTGCTGCCTCTGTGACCGCATTGAGGCACGTTCGCGTGTCTGCGAGTATATAGACGGCTCTTTCGCGTTCACTCCGAGGGAAACGGTCCGCTATTGCTTCTGTGCGCACAGACGCGATTCCCTTGTCTCTTGCGAACACAGGGAACTCTGTGCATCCAAATCTACAGGCTAAGGACGCGTCTGCATATGTTTTGGTGAACAATCGAGTGTGCGTGTTCTGACAGCTGCCTCTATGCAGACGTCTCCACAGAGCCACTTCTGAATGCCCCGCAGCCCAGGACCGAATGGATACACTAACAAGTGCACCGGTGTGAGCAACCACATATGCAGAAGGACGTCTTTCATCTCACAGAAGCGCGAACGTCTTGGCGTTCAAGCACATGGCAGAAACAAGGTGTGAACAGATGAGCTGCTGCTATTTTCTCCGTTCGGCATGCTTCGTTGTAGCTCTCTTGCCGGTCGCCGGCTTAGCGGCTTGCTTTGCGCGACTAGCTCTGGGGAGAGAAGGAGATAGCGCCGGAAACCTCGCCTTTTGCCTTCTTCGGCGCTGGAACCTGGTTGCTGCGCCTTCTCTTTGTCCATGTGCACACACACGATTCCTCAGCGAAAACCATGCAGAAACCTTTCCACGAGCACCCAGGGATGTGCACCCAGCACCACGTGCACGCACACGCAGCTAGAGAAAAGCACCTACCTTTTCACACACTGATGCCTAAGCAAACGCGTGGCCACACACACGCACACATCCGCAAGCGCGCCTACTCCCATCTATTGAGAGAAAGACGGACGAGCTCTTTGGTTGCTCTTCACAGGCTTGTCCCTGATCTATAGCTGAGGGCAAACACTTGTGTGCTTGTGGGAGAGCCTGTGTCTTTCCTGGAAGCGTTTGGGAGTTTTGCTCAGACGCGTGTTTCCTCAAGTTCAAGAATCAAGATCTAGGATACCTGCAGACAGGTGCCTGTTTGTGTGGAGACAGTCTGTTTGAAACTGTGTTCCTCAGCGCCCGCTCTTTCTCCCCGTCGCTCCACACGCCTGGGAGTCCCTTTCTTTCTCTCCACAAGCACGTGTGTTGACTTCGTCGCACATGTGCATCTGCACAAGCGTTGAGCTCAGCAGAGCGTGTCTCTTGACACTTGATGTGCGTTGGCTGTGTCTGCCTGCTCCAGTGAAGAGAGAAACGGGAAATCATCTTGGTAGAGGCAACAAAGCAAAAGCGAGGCAGGATTGACATCTGCTCAACAGAGACGGATTCCCTGCGCTGACACAGTTCACAGTTACACGAGAAGCAATCTGAGCGGTCCGTCGACCGGAGACGTGTTTCCCAAGAGGTCGTTTAGCGAGTGAACAGCAGTGTGCGCGACTTTCAGGAGTGTGCCTGGAAAGTGCCAGAATCACCAGGAGCATCTGTGCAAAAGCTGCTGCCTCTGTGACCGCATTGAGGCACGTTCGCGTGTCTGCGAGTATATAGACGGCTCTTTCGCGTTCACTCCGAGGGAAACGGTCCGCTATTGCTTCTGTGCGCACAGACGCGATTCCCTTGTCTCTTGCGAACACAGGGAACTCTGTGCATCCAAATCTACAGGCTAAGGACGCGTCTGCATATGTTTTGGTGAACAATCGAGTGTGCGTGTTCTGACAGCTGCCTCTATGCAGACGTCTCCACAGAGCCACTTCTGAATGCCCCGCAGCCCAGGACTGAATGGATACACTAACAAGTGCACCGGTGTGAGCAACCACATATGCAGAAGGACGTCTTTCATCTCACAGAAGCGCGAACGTCTTGGCGTTCAAGCACATGGCAGAAACAAGGTGTGAACAGATGAGCTGCTGCTATTTTCTCCGTTCGGCATGCTTCGTTGTAGCTCTCTTGCCGGTCGCCGGCTTAGCGGCTTGCTTTGCGCGACTAGCTCTGGGGAGAGAAGGAGATAGCGCCGGAAACCTCGCCTTTTGCCTTCTTCGGCGCTGGAACCTGGTTGCTGCGCCTTCTCTTTGTCCATGTGCACACACACGATTCCTCAGCGAAAACCATGCAGAAACCTTTCCACGAGCACCCAGGGATGTGCACCCAGCACCACGTGCACGCACACGCAGCTAGAGAAAAGCACCTACCTTTTCACACACTGATGCCTAAGCAAACGCGTGGCCACACACACGCACACATCCGCAAGCGCGCCTACTCCCATCTATTGAGGGAAAGACGGACGAGCTCTTTGGTTGCTCTTCACAGGCTTGTCCCTGATCTATAGCTGAGGGCAAAGACTTGTGTGCTTGTGGGAGAGCCTGTGTCTTTCCTGGAAGCGTTTGGGAGTTTTGCTCAGACGCGTGTTTCCTCAAGTTCAAGAATCAAGATCTAGGATACCTGCAGACAGGTGCCTGTTTGTGTGGAGACAGTCTGTTTGAAACTGTGTTCCTCAGCGCCCGCTCTTTCTCCCCGTCGCTCCACACGCCTGGGAGTCCCTTTCTTTCTCTCCACAAGCACGTGTGTTGACTTCGTCGCACATGTGCATCTGCACAAGCGTTGAGCTCAGCAGAGCGTGTCTCTTGACACTTGATGTGCGTTGGCTGTGTCTGCCTGCTCCAGTGAAGAGAGAAACGGGAAATCATCTTGGTAGAGGCAACAAAGCAAAAGCGAGGCAGGATTGACATCTGCTCAACAGAGACGGATTCCCTGCGCTGACACAGTTCACAGTTACACGAGAAGCAATCTGAGCGGTCCGTCGACCGGAGACGTGTTTCCCAAGAGGTCGTTTAGCGAGTGAACAGCAGTGTGCGCGACTTTCAGGAGTGTGCCTGGAAAGTGCCAGAATCACCAGGAGCATCTGTGCAAAAGCTGCTGCCTCTGTGACCGCATTGAGGCACGTTCGCGTGTCTGCGAGTATATAGACGGCTCTTTCGCGTTCACTCCGAGGGAAACGGTCCGCTATTGCTTCTGTGCGCACAGACGCGATTCCCTTGTCTCTTGCGAACACAGGGAACTCTGTGCATCCAAATCTACAGGCTAAGGACGCGTCTGCATATGTTTTGGTGAACAATCGAGTGTGCGTGTTCTGACAGCTGCCTCTATGCAGACGTCTCCACAGAGCCACTTCTGAATGCCCCGCAGCCCAGGACTGAATGGATACACTAACAAGTGCACCGGTGTGAGCAACCACATATGCAGAAGGACGTCTTTCATCTCACAGAAGCGCGAACGTCTTGGCGTTCAAGCACATGGCAGAAACAAGGTGTGAACAGATGAGCTGCTGCTATTTTCTCCGTTCGGCATGCTTCGTTGTAGCTCTCTTGCCGGTCGCCGGCTTAGCGGCTTGCTTTGCGCGACTAGCTCTGGGGAGAGAAGGAGATAGCGCCGGAAACCTCGCCTTTTGCCTTCTTCGGCGCTGGAACCTGGTTGCTGCGCCTTCTCTTTGTCCATGTGCACACACACGATTCCTCAGCGAAAACCATGCAGAAACCTTTCCACGAGCACCCAGGGATGTGCACCCAGCACCACGTGCACGCACACGCAGCTAGAGAAAAGCACCTACCTTTTCACACACTGATGCCTAAGCAAACGCGTGGCCACACACACGCACACATCCGCAAGCGCGCCTACTCCCATCTATTGAGAGAAAGACGGACGAGCTCTTTGGTTGCTCTTCACAGGCTTGTCCCTGATCTATAGCTGAGGGCAAACACTTGTGTGCTTGTGGGAGAGCCTGTGTCTTTCCTGGAAGCGTTTGGGAGTTTTGCTCAGACGCGTGTTTCCTCAAGTTCAAGAATCAAGATCTAGGATACCTGCAGACAGGTGCCTGTTTGTGTGGAGACAGTCTGTTTGAAACTGTGTTCCTCAGCGCCCGCTCTTTCTCCCCGTCGCTCCACACGCCTGGGAGTCCCTTTCTTTCTCTCCACAAGCACGTGTGTTGACTTCGTCGCACATGTGCATCTGCACAAGCGTTGAGCTCAGCAGAGCGTGTCTCTTGACACTTGATGTGCGTTGGCTGTGTCTGCCTGCTCCAGTGAAGAGAGAAACGGGAAATCATCTTGGTAGAGGCAACAAAGCAAAAGCGAGGCAGGATCGACATCTGCTCAACAGAGACGGATTCCCTGCGCTGACACAGTTCACAGTTACACGAGAAGCAATCTGAGCGGTCCGTCGACCGGAGACGTGTTTCCCAAGAGGTCGTTTAGCGAGTGAACAGCAGTGTGCGCGACTTTCAGGAGTGTGCCTGGAAAGTGCCAGAATCACCAGGAGCATCTGTGCAAAAGCTGCTGCCTCTGTGACCGCATTGAGGCACGTTCGCGTGTCTGCGAGTATATAGACGGCTCTTTCGCGTTCACTCCGAGGGAAACGGTCCGCTATTGCTTCTGTGCGCACAGACGCGATTCCCTTGTCTCTTGCGAACACAGGGAACTCTGTGCATCCAAATCTACAGGCTAAGGACGCGTCTGCATATGTTTTGGTGAACAATCGAGTGTGCGTGTTCTGACAGCTGCCTCTATGCAGACGTCTCCACAGAGCCACTTCTGAATGCCCCGCAGCCCAGGACTGAATGGATACACTAACAAGTGCACCGGTGTGAGCAACCACATATGCAGAAGGACGTCTTTCATCTCACAGAAGCGCGAACGTCTTGGCGTTCAAGCACATGGCAGAAACAAGGTGTGAACAGATGAGCTGCTGCTATTTTCTCCGTTCGGCATGCTTCGTTGTAGCTCTCTTGCCGGTCGCCGGCTTAGCGGCTTGCTTTGCGCGACTAGCTCTGGGGAGAGAAGGAGATAGCGCCGGAAACCTCGCCTTTTGCCTTCTTCGGCGCTGGAACCTGGTTGCTGCGCCTTCTCTTTGTCCATGTGCACACACACGATTCCTCAGCGAAAACCATGCAGAAACCTTTCCACGAGCACCCAGGGATGTGCACCCAGCACCACGTGCACGCACACGCAGCTAGAGAAAAGCACCTACCTTTTCACACACTGAAGCCTAAGCAAACGCGTGGCCACACACACGCACACATCCGCAAGCGCGCCTACTCCCATCTATTGAGGGAAAGACGGACGAGCAACGTCCTGACAGGCTTGAGGGGAAAAACGTCCGTTGACGGTTGGCGTACTGCACGCCCGCCTACGGGGCTGCAGGGGAATCCACATTTGGAAGGTACCTGAAGATGTGTGCCTGTTCTTGGAGCTCCGCTAGTAGGGTAGCAAAGACACTCGTAGGCAGTACTGAATGCTGCTCCGTGCTACTTCTCCTCCGCTGGCAAATGCTTCACAGTCGCCCGAGGAAAGACGTTTAACAATCGATCTCCAAGAGGAACGAAACACATGATGCCATAAGGCGAAAGAATAGCAGGGCATCTCTTCACAGGCTTGTCCCTGATCTATAGCTGAGGGCAAAGACTTGTGTGCTTGTGGGAGAGCCTGTGTCTTTCCTGGAAGCGTTTGGGAGTTTTGCTCAGACGCGTGTTTCCTCAAGTTCAAGAATCAAGATCTAGGATACCTGCAGACAGGTGCCTGTTTGTGTGGAGACAGTCTGTTTGAAACTGTGTTCCTCAGCGCCCGCTCTTTCTCCCCGTCGCTCCACACGCCTGGGAGTCCCTTTCTTTCTCTCCACAAGCACGTGTGTTGACTTCGTCGCACATGTGCATCTGCACAAGCGTTGAGCTCAGCAGAGCGTGTCTCTTGACACTTGATGTGCGTTGGCTGTGTCTGCCTGCTCCAGTGAAGAGAGAAACGGGAAATCATCTTGGTAGAGGCAACAAAGCAAAAGCGAGGCAGGATCGACATCTGCTCAACAGAGACGGATTCCCTGCGCTGACACAGTTCACAGTTACACGAGAAGCAATCTGAGCGGTCCGTCGACCGGAGACGTGTTTCCCAAGAGGTCGTTTAGCGAGTGAACAGCAGTGTGCGCGACTTTCAGGAGTGTGCCTGGAAAGTGCCAGAATCACCAGGAGCATCTGTGCAAAAGCTGCTGCCTCTGTGACCGCATTGAGGCACGTTCGCGTGTCTGCGAGTATATAGACGGCTCTTTCGCGTTCACTCCGAGGGAAACGGTCCGCTATTGCTTCTGTGCGCACAGACGCGATTCCCTTGTCTCTTGCGAACACAGGGAACTCTGTGCATCCAAATCTACAGGCTAAGGACGCGTCTGCATATGTTTTGGTGAACAATCGAGTGTGCGTGTTCTGACAGCTGCCTCTATGCAGACGTCTCCACAGAGCCACTTCTGAATGCCCCGCAGCCCAGGACTGAATGGATACACTAACAAGTGCACCGGTGTGAGCAACCACATATGCAGAAGGACGTCTTTCATCTCACAGAAGCGCGAACGTCTTGGCGTTCAAGCACATGGCAGAAACAAGGTGTGAACAGATGAGCTGCTGCTATTTTCTCCGTTCGGCATGCTTCGTTGTAGCTCTCTTGCCGGTCGCCGGCTTAGCGGCTTGCTTTGCGCGACTAGCTCTGGGGAGAGAAGGAGATAGCGCCGGAAACCTCGCCTTTTGCCTTCTTCGGCGCTGGAACCTGGTTGCTGCGCCTTCTCTTTGTCCATGTGCACACACACGATTCCTCAGCGAAAACCATGCAGAAACCTTTCCACGAGCACCCAGGGATGTGCACCCAGCACCACGTGCACGCACACGCAGCTAGAGAAAAGCACCTACCTTTTCACACACTGATGCCTAAGCAAACGCGTGGCCACACACACGCACACATCCGCAAGCGCGCCTACTCCCATCTATTGAGGGAAAGACGGACGAGCTCTTTGGTTGCTCTTCACAGGCTTGTCCCTGATCTATAGCTGAGGGCAAACACTTGTGTGCTTGTGGGAGAGCCTGTGTCTTTCCTGGAAGCGTTTGGGAGTTTTGCTCAGACGCGTGTTTCCTCAAGTTCAAGAATCAAGATCTAGGATACCTGCAGACAGGTGCCTGTTTGTGTGGAGACAGTCTGTTTGAAACTGTGTTCCTCAGCGCCCGCTCTTTCTCCCCGTCGCTCCACACGCCTGGGAGTCCCTTTCTTTCTCTCCACAAGCACGTGTGTTGACTTCGTCGCACATGTGCATCTGCACAAGCGTTGAGCTCAGCAGAGCGTGTCTCTTGACACTTGATGTGCGTTGGCTGTGTCTGCCTGCTCCAGTGAAGAGAGAAACGGGAAATCATCTTGGTAGAGGCAACAAAGCAAAAGCGAGGCAGGATTGACATCTGCTCAACAGAGACGGATTCCCTGCGCTGACACAGTTCACAGTTACACGAGAAGCAATCTGAGCGGTCCGTCGACCGGAGACGTGTTTCCCAAGAGGTCGTTTAGCGAGTGAACAGCAGTGTGCGCGACTTTCAGGAGTGTGCCTGGAAAGTGCCAGAATCACCAGGAGCATCTGTGCAAAAGCTGCTGCCTCTGTGACCGCATTGAGGCACGTTCGCGTGTCTGCGAGTATATAGACGGCTCTTTCGCGTTCACTCCGAGGGAAACGGTCCGCTATTGCTTCTGTGCGCACAGACGCGATTCCCTTGTCTCTTGCGAACACAGGGAACTCTGTGCATCCAAATCTACAGGCTAAGGACGCGTCTGCATATGTTTTGGTGAACAATCGAGTGTGCGTGTTCTGACAGCTGCCTCTATGCAGACGTCTCCACAGAGCCACTTCTGAATGCCCCGCAGCCCAGGACTGAATGGATACACTAACAAGTGCACCGGTGTGAGCAACCACATATGCAGAAGGACGTCTTTCATCTCACAGAAGCGCGAACGTCTTGGCGTTCAAGCACATGGCAGAAACAAGGTGTGAACAGATGAGCTGCTGCTATTTTCTCCGTTCGGCATGCTTCGTTGTAGCTCTCTTGCCGGTCGCCGGCTTAGCGGCTTGCTTTGCGCGACTAGCTCTGGGGAGAGAAGGAGATAGCGCCGGAAACCTCGCCTTTTGCCTTCTTCGGCGCTGGAACCTGGTTGCTGCGCCTTCTCTTTGTCCATGTGCACACACACGATTCCTCAGCGAAAACCATGCAGAAACCTTTCCACGAGCACCCAGGGATGTGCACCCAGCACCACGTGCACGCACACGCAGCTAGAGAAAAGCACCTACCTTTTCACACACTGATGCCTAAGCAAACGCGTGGCCACACACACGCACACATCCGCAAGCGCGCCTACTCCCATCTATTGAGAGAAAGACGGACGAGCTCTTTGGTTGCTCTTCACAGGCTTGTCCCTGATCTATAGCTGAGGGCAAACACTTGTGTGCTTGTGGGAGAGCCTGTGTCTTTCCTGGAAGCGTTTGGGAGTTTTGCTCAGACGCGTGTTTCCTCAAGTTCAAGAATCAAGATCTAGGATACCTGCAGACAGGTGCCTGTTTGTGTGGAGACAGTCTGTTTGAAACTGTGTTCCTCAGCGCCCGCTCTTTCTCCCCGTCGCTCCACACGCCTGGGAGTCCCTTTCTTTCTCTCCACAAGCACGTGTGTTGACTTCGTCGCACATGTGCATCTGCACAAGCGTTGAGCTCAGCAGAGCGTGTCTCTTGACACTTGATGTGCGTTGGCTGTGTCTGCCTGCTCCAGTGAAGAGAGAAACGGGAAATCATCTTGGTAGAGGCAACAAAGCAAAAGCGAGGCAGGATCGACATCTGCTCAACAGAGACGGATTCCCTGCGCTGACACAGTTCACAGTTACACGAGAAGCAATCTGAGCGGTCCGTCGACCGGAGACGTGTTTCCCAAGAGGTCGTTTAGCGAGTGAACAGCAGTGTGCGCGACTTTCAGGAGTGTGCCTGGAAAGTGCCAGAATCACCAGGAGCATCTGTGCAAAAGCTGCTGCCTCTGTGACCGCATTGAGGCACGTTCGCGTGTCTGCGAGTATATAGACGGCTCTTTCGCGTTCACTCCGAGGGAAACGGTCCGCTATTGCTTCTGTGCGCACAGACGCGATTCCCTTGTCTCTTGCGAACACAGGGAACTCTGTGCATCCAAATCTACAGGCTAAGGACGCGTCTGCATATGTTTTGGTGAACAATCGAGTGTGCGTGTTCTGACAGCTGCCTCTATGCAGACGTCTCCACAGAGCCACTTCTGAATGCCCCGCAGCCCAGGACTGAATGGATACACTAACAAGTGCACCGGTGTGAGCAACCACATATGCAGAAGGACGTCTTTCATCTCACAGAAGCGCGAACGTCTTGGCGTTCAAGCACATGGCAGAAACAAGGTGTGAACAGATGAGCTGCTGCTATTTTCTCCGTTCGGCATGCTTCGTTGTAGCTCTCTTGCCGGTCGCCGGCTTAGCGGCTTGCTTTGCGCGACTAGCTCTGGGGAGAGAAGGAGATAGCGCCGGAAACCTCGCCTTTTGCCTTCTTCGGCGCTGGAACCTGGTTGCTGCGCCTTCTCTTTGTCCATGTGCACACACACGATTCCTCAGCGAAAACCATGCAGAAACCTTTCCACGAGCACCCAGGGATGTGCACCCAGCACCACGTGCACGCACACGCAGCTAGAGAAAAGCACCTACCTTTTCACACACTGATGCCTAAGCAAACGCGTGGCCACACACACGCACACATCCGCAAGCGCGCCTACTCCCATCTATTGAGGGAAAGACGGACGAGCTCTTTGGTTGCTCTTCACAGGCTTGTCCCTGATCTATAGCTGAGGGCAAACACTTGTGTGCTTGTGGGAGAGCCTGTGTCTTTCCTGGAAGCGTTTGGGAGTTTTGCTCAGACGCGTGTTTCCTCAAGTTCAAGAATCAAGATCTAGGATACCTGCAGACAGGTGCCTGTTTGTGTGGAGACAGTCTGTTTGAAACTGTGTTCCTCAGCGCCCGCTCTTTCTCCCCGTCGCTCCACACGCCTGGGAGTCCCTTTCTTTCTCTCCACAAGCACGTGTGTTGACTTCGTCGCACATGTGCATCTGCACAAGCGTTGAGCTCAGCAGAGCGTGTCTCTTGACACTTGATGTGCGTTGGCTGTGTCTGCCTGCTCCAGTGAAGAGAGAAACGGGAAATCATCTTGGTAGAGGCAACAAAGCAAAAGCGAGGCAGGATTGACATCTGCTCAACAGAGACGGATTCCCTGCGCTGACACAGTTCACAGTTACACGAGAAGCAATCTGAGCGGTCCGTCGACCGGAGACGTGTTTCCCAAGAGGTCGTTTAGCGAGTGAACAGCAGTGTGCGCGACTTTCAGGAGTGTGCCTGGAAAGTGCCAGAATCACCAGGAGCATCTGTGCAAAAGCTGCTGCCTCTGTGACCGCATTGAGGCACGTTCGCGTGTCTGCGAGTATATAGACGGCTCTTTCGCGTTCACTCCGAGGGAAACGGTCCGCTATTGCTTCTGTGCGCACAGACGCGATTCCCTTGTCTCTTGCGAACACAGGGAACTCTGTGCATCCAAATCTACAGGCTAAGGACGCGTCTGCATATGTTTTGGTGAACAATCGAGTGTGCGTGTTCTGACAGCTGCCTCTATGCAGACGTCTCCACAGAGCCACTTCTGAATGCCCCGCAGCCCAGGACTGAATGGATACACTAACAAGTGCACCGGTGTGAGCAACCACATATGCAGAAGGACGTCTTTCATCTCACAGAAGCGCGAACGTCTTGGCGTTCAAGCACATGGCAGAAACAAGGTGTGAACAGATGAGCTGCTGCTATTTTCTCCGTTCGGCATGCTTCGTTGTAGCTCTCTTGCCGGTCGCCGGCTTAGCGGCTTGCTTTGCGCGACTAGCTCTGGGGAGAGAAGGAGATAGCGCCGGAAACCTCGCCTTTTGCCTTCTTCGGCGCTGGAACCTGGTTGCTGCGCCTTCTCTTTGTCCATGTGCACACACACGATTCCTCAGCGAAAACCATGCAGAAACCTTTCCACGAGCACCCAGGGATGTGCACCCAGCACCACGTGCACGCACACGCAGCTAGAGAAAAGCACCTACCTTTTCACACACTGATGCCTAAGCAAACGCGTGGCCACACACACGCACACATCCGCAAGCGCGCCTACTCCCATCTATTGAGGGAAAGACGGACGAGCTCTTTGGTTGCTCTTCACAGGCTTGTCCCTGATCTATAGCTGAGGGCAAACACTTGTGTGCTTGTGGGAGAGCCTGTGTCTTTCCTGGAAGCGTTTGGGAGTTTTGCTCAGACGCGTGTTTCCTCAAGTTCAAGAATCAAGATCTAGGATACCTGCAGACAGGTGCCTGTTTGTGTGGAGACAGTCTGTTTGAAACTGTGTTCCTCAGCGCCCGCTCTTTCTCCCCGTCGCTCCACACGCCTGGGAGTCCCTTTCTTTCTCTCCACAAGCACGTGTGTTGACTTCGTCGCACATGTGCATCTGCACAAGCGTTGAGCTCAGCAGAGCGTGTCTCTTGACACTTGATGTGCGTTGGCTGTGTCTGCCTGCTCCAGTGAAGAGAGAAACGGGAAATCATCTTGGTAGAGGCAACAAAGCAAAAGCGAGGCAGGATTGACATCTGCTCAACAGAGACGGATTCCCTGCGCTGACACAGTTCACAGTTACACGAGAAGCAATCTGAGCGGTCCGTCGACCGGAGACGTGTTTCCCAAGAGGTCGTTTAGCGAGTGAACAGCAGTGTGCGCGACTTTCAGGAGTGTGCCTGGAAAGTGCCAGAATCACCAGGAGCATCTGTGCAAAAGCTGCTGCCTCTGTGACCGCATTGAGGCACGTTCGCGTGTCTGCGAGTATATAGACGGCTCTTTCGCGTTCACTCCGAGGGAAACGGTCCGCTATTGCTTCTGTGCGCACAGACGCGATTCCCTTGTCTCTTGCGAACACAGGGAACTCTGTGCATCCAAATCTACAGGCTAAGGACGCGTCTGCATATGTTTTGGTGAACAATCGAGTGTGCGTGTTCTGACAGCTGCCTCTATGCAGACGTCTCCACAGAGCCACTTCTGAATGCCCCGCAGCCCAGGACTGAATGGATACACTAACAAGTGCACCGGTGTGAGCAACCACATATGCAGAAGGACGTCTTTCATCTCACAGAAGCGCGAACGTCTTGGCGTTCAAGCACATGGCAGAAACAAGGTGTGAACAGATGAGCTGCTGCTATTTTCTCCGTTCGGCATGCTTCGTTGTAGCTCTCTTGCCGGTCGCCGGCTTAGCGGCTTGCTTTGCGCGACTAGCTCTGGGGAGAGAAGGAGATAGCGCCGGAAACCTCGCCTTTTGCCTTCTTCGGCGCTGGAACCTGGTTGCTGCGCCTTCTCTTTGTCCATGTGCACACACACGATTCCTCAGCGAAAACCATGCAGAAACCTTTCCACGAGCACCCAGGGATGTGCACCCAGCACCACGTGCACGCACACGCAGCTAGAGAAAAGCACCTACCTTTTCACACACTGATGCCTAAGCAAACGCGTGGCCACACACACGCACACATCCGCAAGCGCGCCTACTCCCATCTATTGAGGGAAAGACGGACGAGCTCTTTGGTTGCTCTTCACAGGCTTGTCCCTGATCTATAGCTGAGGGCAAACACTTGTGTGCTTGTGGGAGAGCCTGTGTCTTTCCTGGAAGCGTTTGGGAGTTTTGCTCAGACGCGTGTTTCCTCAAGTTCAAGAATCAAGATCTAGGATACCTGCAGACAGGTGCCTGTTTGTGTGGAGACAGTCTGTTTGAAACTGTGTTCCTCAGCGCCCGCTCTTTCTCCCCGTCGCTCCACACGCCTGGGAGTCCCTTTCTTTCTCTCCACAAGCACGTGTGTTGACTTCGTCGCACATGTGCATCTGCACAAGCGTTGAGCTCAGCAGAGCGTGTCTCTTGACACTTGATGTGCGTTGGCTGTGTCTGCCTGCTCCAGTGAAGAGAGAAACGGGAAATCATCTTGGTAGAGGCAACAAAGCAAAAGCGAGGCAGGATCGACATCTGCTCAACAGAGACGGATTCCCTGCGCTGACACAGTTCACAGTTACACGAGAAGCAATCTGAGCGGTCCGTCGACCGGAGACGTGTTTCCCAAGAGGTCGTTTAGCGAGTGAACAGCAGTGTGCGCGACTTTCAGGAGTGTGCCTGGAAAGTGCCAGAATCACCAGGAGCATCTGTGCAAAAGCTGCTGCCTCTGTGACCGCATTGAGGCACGTTCGCGTGTCTGCGAGTATATAGACGGCTCTTTCGCGTTCACTCCGAGGGAAACGGTCCGCTATTGCTTCTGTGCGCACAGACGCGATTCCCTTGTCTCTTGCGAACACAGGGAACTCTGTGCATCCAAATCTACAGGCTAAGGACGCGTCTGCATATGTTTTGGTGAACAATCGAGTGTGCGTGTTCTGACAGCTGCCTCTATGCAGACGTCTCCACAGAGCCACTTCTGAATGCCCCGCAGCCCAGGACTGAATGGATACACTAACAAGTGCACCGGTGTGAGCAACCACATATGCAGAAGGACGTCTTTCATCTCACAGAAGCGCGAACGTCTTGGCGTTCAAGCACATGGCAGAAACAAGGTGTGAACAGATGAGCTGCTGCTATTTTCTCCGTTCGGCATGCTTCGTTGTAGCTCTCTTGCCGGTCGCCGGCTTAGCGGCTTGCTTTGCGCGACTAGCTCTGGGGAGAGAAGGAGATAGCGCCGGAAACCTCGCCTTTTGCCTTCTTCGGCGCTGGAACCTGGTTGCTGCGCCTTCTCTTTGTCCATGTGCACACACACGATTCCTCAGCGAAAACCATGCAGAAACCTTTCCACGAGCACCCAGGGATGTGCACCCAGCACCACGTGCACGCACACGCAGCTAGAGAAAAGCACCTACCTTTTCACACACTGATGCCTAAGCAAACGCGTGGCCACACACACGCACACATCCGCAAGCGCGCCTACTCCCATCTATTGAGAGAAAGACGGACGAGCTCTTTGGTTGCTCTTCACAGGCTTGTCCCTGATCTATAGCTGAGGGCAAACACTTGTGTGCTTGTGGGAGAGCCTGTGTCTTTCCTGGAAGCGTTTGGGAGTTTTGCTCAGACGCGTGTTTCCTCAAGTTCAAGAATCAAGATCTAGGATACCTGCAGACAGGTGCCTGTTTGTGTGGAGACAGTCTGTTTGAAACTGTGTTCCTCAGCGCCCGCTCTTTCTCCCCGTCGCTCCACACGCCTGGGAGTCCCTTTCTTTCTCTCCACAAGCACGTGTGTTGACTTCGTCGCACATGTGCATCTGCACAAGCGTTGAGCTCAGCAGAGCGTGTCTCTTGACACTTGATGTGCGTTGGCTGTGTCTGCCTGCTCCAGTGAAGAGAGAAACGGGAAATCATCTTGGTAGAGGCAACAAAGCAAAAGCGAGGCAGGATTGACATCTGCTCAACAGAGACGGATTCCCTGCGCTGACACAGTTCACAGTTACACGAGAAGCAATCTGAGCGGTCCGTCGACCGGAGACGTGTTTCCCAAGAGGTCGTTTAGCGAGTGAACAGCAGTGTGCGCGACTTTCAGGAGTGTGCCTGGAAAGTGCCAGAATCACCAGGAGCATCTGTGCAAAAGCTGCTGCCTCTGTGACCGCATTGAGGCACGTTCGCGTGTCTGCGAGTATATAGACGGCTCTTTCGCGTTCACTCCGAGGGAAACGGTCCGCTATTGCTTCTGTGCGCACAGACGCGATTCCCTTGTCTCTTGCGAACACAGGGAACTCTGTGCATCCAAATCTACAGGCTAAGGACGCGTCTGCATATGTTTTGGTGAACAATCGAGTGTGCGTGTTCTGACAGCTGCCTCTATGCAGACGTCTCCACAGAGCCACTTCTGAATGCCCCGCAGCCCAGGACTGAATGGATACACTAACAAGTGCACCGGTGTGAGCAACCACATATGCAGAAGGACGTCTTTCATCTCACAGAAGCGCGAACGTCTTGGCGTTCAAGCACATGGCAGAAACAAGGTGTGAACAGATGAGCTGCTGCTATTTTCTCCGTTCGGCATGCTTCGTTGTAGCTCTCTTGCCGGTCGCCGGCTTAGCGGCTTGCTTTGCGCGACTAGCTCTGGGGAGAGAAGGAGATAGCGCCGGAAACCTCGCCTTTTGCCTTCTTCGGCGCTGGAACCTGGTTGCTGCGCCTTCTCTTTGTCCATGTGCACACACACGATTCCTCAGCGAAAACCATGCAGAAACCTTTCCACGAGCACCCAGGGATGTGCACCCAGCACCACGTGCACGCACACGCAGCTAGAGAAAAGCACCTACCTTTTCACACACTGATGCCTAAGCAAACGCGTGGCCACACACACGCACACATCCGCAAGCGCGCCTACTCCCATCTATTGAGAGAAAGACGGACGAGCTCTTTGGTTGCTCTTCACAGGCTTGTCCCTGATCTATAGCTGAGGGCAAACACTTGTGTGCTTGTGGGAGAGCCTGTGTCTTTCCTGGAAGCGTTTGGGAGTTTTGCTCAGACGCGTGTTTCCTCAAGTTCAAGAATCAAGATCTAGGATACCTGCAGACAGGTGCCTGTTTGTGTGGAGACAGTCTGTTTGAAACTGTGTTCCTCAGCGCCCGCTCTTTCTCCCCGTCGCTCCACACGCCTGGGAGTCCCTTTCTTTCTCTCCACAAGCACGTGTGTTGACTTCGTCGCACATGTGCATCTGCACAAGCGTTGAGCTCAGCAGAGCGTGTCTCTTGACACTTGATGTGCGTTGGCTGTGTCTGCCTGCTCCAGTGAAGAGAGAAACGGGAAATCATCTTGGTAGAGGCAACAAAGCAAAAGCGAGGCAGGATTGACATCTGCTCAACAGAGACGGATTCCCTGCGCTGACACAGTTCACAGTTACACGAGAAGCAATCTGAGCGGTCCGTCGACCGGAGACGTGTTTCCCAAGAGGTCGTTTAGCGAGTGAACAGCAGTGTGCGCGACTTTCAGGAGTGTGCCTGGAAAGTGCCAGAATCACCAGGAGCATCTGTGCAAAAGCTGCTGCCTCTGTGACCGCATTGAGGCACGTTCGCGTGTCTGCGAGTATATAGACGGCTCTTTCGCGTTCACTCCGAGGGAAACGGTCCGCTATTGCTTCTGTGCGCACAGACGCGATTCCCTTGTCTCTTGCGAACACAGGGAACTCTGTGCATCCAAATCTACAGGCTAAGGACGCGTCTGCATATGTTTTGGTGAACAATCGAGTGTGCGTGTTCTGACAGCTGCCTCTATGCAGACGTCTCCACAGAGCCACTTCTGAATGCCCCGCAGCCCAGGACTGAATGGATACACTAACAAGTGCACCGGTGTGAGCAACCACATATGCAGAAGGACGTCTTTCATCTCACAGAAGCGCGAACGTCTTGGCGTTCAAGCACATGGCAGAAACAAGGTGTGAACAGATGAGCTGCTGCTATTTTCTCCGTTCGGCATGCTTCGTTGTAGCTCTCTTGCCGGTCGCCGGCTTAGCGGCTTGCTTTGCGCGACTAGCTCTGGGGAGAGAAGGAGATAGCGCCGGAAACCTCGCCTTTTGCCTTCTTCGGCGCTGGAACCTGGTTGCTGCGCCTTCTCTTTGTCCATGTGCACACACACGATTCCTCAGCGAAAACCATGCAGAAACCTTTCCACGAGCACCCAGGGATGTGCACCCAGCACCACGTGCACGCACACGCAGCTAGAGAAAAGCACCTACCTTTTCACACACTGATGCCTAAGCAAACGCGTGGCCACACACACGCACACATCCGCAAGCGCGCCTACTCCCATCTATTGAGAGAAAGACGGACGAGCTCTTTGGTTGCTCTTCACAGGCTTGTCCCTGATCTATAGCTGAGGGCAAACACTTGTGTGCTTGTGGGAGAGCCTGTGTCTTTCCTGGAAGCGTTTGGGAGTTTTGCTCAGACGCGTGTTTCCTCAAGTTCAAGAATCAAGATCTAGGATACCTGCAGACAGGTGCCTGTTTGTGTGGAGACAGTCTGTTTGAAACTGTGTTCCTCAGCGCCCGCTCTTTCTCCCCGTCGCTCCACACGCCTGGGAGTCCCTTTCTTTCTCTCCACAAGCACGTGTGTTGACTTCGTCGCACATGTGCATCTGCACAAGCGTTGAGCTCAGCAGAGCGTGTCTCTTGACACTTGATGTGCGTTGGCTGTGTCTGCCTGCTCCAGTGAAGAGAGAAACGGGAAATCATCTTGGTAGAGGCAACAAAGCAAAAGCGAGGCAGGATTGACATCTGCTCAACAGAGACGGATTCCCTGCGCTGACACAGTTCACAGTTACACGAGAAGCAATCTGAGCGGTCCGTCGACCGGAGACGTGTTTCCCAAGAGGTCGTTTAGCGAGTGAACAGCAGTGTGCGCGACTTTCAGGAGTGTGCCTGGAAAGTGCCAGAATCACCAGGAGCATCTGTGCAAAAGCTGCTGCCTCTGTGACCGCATTGAGGCACGTTCGCGTGTCTGCGAGTATATAGACGGCTCTTTCGCGTTCACTCCGAGGGAAACGGTCCGCTATTGCTTCTGTGCGCACAGACGCGATTCCCTTGTCTCTTGCGAACACAGGGAACTCTGTGCATCCAAATCTACAGGCTAAGGACGCGTCTGCATATGTTTTGGTGAACAATCGAGTGTGCGTGTTCTGACAGCTGCCTCTATGCAGACGTCTCCACAGAGCCACTTCTGAATGCCCCGCAGCCCAGGACTGAATGGATACACTAACAAGTGCACCGGTGTGAGCAACCACATATGCAGAAGGACGTCTTTCATCTCACAGAAGCGCGAACGTCTTGGCGTTCAAGCACATGGCAGAAACAAGGTGTGAACAGATGAGCTGCTGCTATTTTCTCCGTTCGGCATGCTTCGTTGTAGCTCTCTTGCCGGTCGCCGGCTTAGCGGCTTGCTTTGCGCGACTAGCTCTGGGGAGAGAAGGAGATAGCGCCGGAAACCTCGCCTTTTGCCTTCTTCGGCGCTGGAACCTGGTTGCTGCGCCTTCTCTTTGTCCATGTGCACACACACGATTCCTCAGCGAAAACCATGCAGAAACCTTTCCACGAGCACCCAGGGATGTGCACCCAGCACCACGTGCACGCACACGCAGCTAGAGAAAAGCACCTACCTTTTCACACACTGATGCCTAAGCAAACGCGTGGCCACACACACGCACACATCCGCAAGCGCGCCTACTCCCATCTATTGAGAGAAAGACGGACGAGCTCTTTGGTTGCTCTTCACAGGCTTGTCCCTGATCTATAGCTGAGGGCAAACACTTGTGTGCTTGTGGGAGAGCCTGTGTCTTTCCTGGAAGCGTTTGGGAGTTTTGCTCAGACGCGTGTTTCCTCAAGTTCAAGAATCAAGATCTAGGATACCTGCAGACAGGTGCCTGTTTGTGTGGAGACAGTCTGTTTGAAACTGTGTTCCTCAGCGCCCGCTCTTTCTCCCCGTCGCTCCACACGCCTGGGAGTCCCTTTCTTTCTCTCCACAAGCACGTGTGTTGACTTCGTCGCACATGTGCATCTGCACAAGCGTTGAGCTCAGCAGAGCGTGTCTCTTGACACTTGATGTGCGTTGGCTGTGTCTGCCTGCTCCAGTGAAGAGAGAAACGGGAAATCATCTTGGTAGAGGCAACAAAGCAAAAGCGAGGCAGGATTGACATCTGCTCAACAGAGACGGATTCCCTGCGCTGACACAGTTCACAGTTACACGAGAAGCAATCTGAGCGGTCCGTCGACCGGAGACGTGTTTCCCAAGAGGTCGTTTAGCGAGTGAACAGCAGTGTGCGCGACTTTCAGGAGTGTGCCTGGAAAGTGCCAGAATCACCAGGAGCATCTGTGCAAAAGCTGCTGCCTCTGTGACCGCATTGAGGCACGTTCGCGTGTCTGCGAGTATATAGACGGCTCTTTCGCGTTCACTCCGAGGGAAACGGTCCGCTATTGCTTCTGTGCGCACAGACGCGATTCCCTTGTCTCTTGCGAACACAGGGAACTCTGTGCATCCAAATCTACAGGCTAAGGACGCGTCTGCATATGTTTTGGTGAACAATCGAGTGTGCGTGTTCTGACAGCTGCCTCTATGCAGACGTCTCCACAGAGCCACTTCTGAATGCCCCGCAGCCCAGGACTGAATGGATACACTAACAAGTGCACCGGTGTGAGCAACCACATATGCAGAAGGACGTCTTTCATCTCACAGAAGCGCGAACGTCTTGGCGTTCAAGCACATGGCAGAAACAAGGTGTGAACAGATGAGCTGCTGCTATTTTCTCCGTTCGGCATGCTTCGTTGTAGCTCTCTTGCCGGTCGCCGGCTTAGCGGCTTGCTTTGCGCGACTAGCTCTGGGGAGAGAAGGAGATAGCGCCGGAAACCTCGCCTTTTGCCTTCTTCGGCGCTGGAACCTGGTTGCTGCGCCTTCTCTTTGTCCATGTGCACACACACGATTCCTCAGCGAAAACCATGCAGAAACCTTTCCACGAGCACCCAGGGATGTGCACCCAGCACCACGTGCACGCACACGCAGCTAGAGAAAAGCACCTACCTTTTCACACACTGATGCCTAAGCAAACGCGTGGCCACACACACGCACACATCCGCAAGCGCGCCTACTCCCATCTATTGAGGGAAAGACGGACGAGCTCTTTGGTTGCTCTTCACAGGCTTGTCCCTGATCTATAGCTGAGGGCAAACACTTGTGTGCTTGTGGGAGAGCCTGTGTCTTTCCTGGAAGCGTTTGGGAGTTTTGCTCAGACGCGTGTTTCCTCAAGTTCAAGAATCAAGATCTAGGATACCTGCAGACAGGTGCCTGTTTGTGTGGAGACAGTCTGTTTGAAACTGTGTTCCTCAGCGCCCGCTCTTTCTCCCCGTCGCTCCACACGCCTGGGAGTCCCTTTCTTTCTCTCCACAAGCACGTGTGTTGACTTCGTCGCACATGTGCATCTGCACAAGCGTTGAGCTCAGCAGAGCGTGTCTCTTGACACTTGATGTGCGTTGGCTGTGTCTGCCTGCTCCAGTGAAGAGAGAAACGGGAAATCATCTTGGTAGAGGCAACAAAGCAAAAGCGAGGCAGGATTGACATCTGCTCAACAGAGACGGATTCCCTGCGCTGACACAGTTCACAGTTACACGAGAAGCAATCTGAGCGGTCCGTCGACCGGAGACGTGTTTCCCAAGAGGTCGTTTAGCGAGTGAACAGCAGTGTGCGCGACTTTCAGGAGTGTGCCTGGAAAGTGCCAGAATCACCAGGAGCATCTGTGCAAAAGCTGCTGCCTCTGTGACCGCATTGAGGCACGTTCGCGTGTCTGCGAGTATATAGACGGCTCTTTCGCGTTCACTCCGAGGGAAACGGTCCGCTATTGCTTCTGTGCGCACAGACGCGATTCCCTTGTCTCTTGCGAACACAGGGAACTCTGTGCATCCAAATCTACAGGCTAAGGACGCGTCTGCATATGTTTTGGTGAACAATCGAGTGTGCGTGTTCTGACAGCTGCCTCTATGCAGACGTCTCCACAGAGCCACTTCTGAATGCCCCGCAGCCCAGGACTGAATGGATACACTAACAAGTGCACCGGTGTGAGCAACCACATATGCAGAAGGACGTCTTTCATCTCACAGAAGCGCGAACGTCTTGGCGTTCAAGCACATGGCAGAAACAAGGTGTGAACAGATGAGCTGCTGCTATTTTCTCCGTTCGGCATGCTTCGTTGTAGCTCTCTTGCCGGTCGCCGGCTTAGCGGCTTGCTTTGCGCGACTAGCTCTGGGGAGAGAAGGAGATAGCGCCGGAAACCTCGCCTTTTGCCTTCTTCGGCGCTGGAACCTGGTTGCTGCGCCTTCTCTTTGTCCATGTGCACACACACGATTCCTCAGCGAAAACCATGCAGAAACCTTTCCACGAGCACCCAGGGATGTGCACCCAGCACCACGTGCACGCACACGCAGCTAGAGAAAAGCACCTACCTTTTCACACACTGATGCCTAAGCAAACGCGTGGCCACACACACGCACACATCCGCAAGCGCGCCTACTCCCATCTATTGAGGGAAAGACGGACGAGCTCTTTGGTTGCTCTTCACAGGCTTGTCCCTGATCTATAGCTGAGGGCAAACACTTGTGTGCTTGTGGGAGAGCCTGTGTCTTTCCTGGAAGCGTTTGGGAGTTTTGCTCAGACGCGTGTTTCCTCAAGTTCAAGAATCAAGATCTAGGATACCTGCAGACAGGTGCCTGTTTGTGTGGAGACAGTCTGTTTGAAACTGTGTTCCTCAGCGCCCGCTCTTTCTCCCCGTCGCTCCACACGCCTGGGAGTCCCTTTCTTTCTCTCCACAAGCACGTGTGTTGACTTCGTCGCACATGTGCATCTGCACAAGCGTTGAGCTCAGCAGAGCGTGCCTCTTGACACTTGATGTGCGTTGGCTGTGTCTGCCTGCTCCAGTGAAGAGAGAAACGGGAAATCATCTTGGTAGAGGCAACAAAGCAAAAGCGAGGCAGGATTGACATCTGCTCAACAGAGACGGATTCCCTGCGCTGACACAGTTCACAGTTACACGAGAAGCAATCTGAGCGGTCCGTCGACCGGAGACGTGTTTCCCAAGAGGTCGTTTAGCGAGTGAACAGCAGTGTGCGCGACTTTCAGGAGTGTGCCTGGAAAGTGCCAGAATCACCAGGAGCATCTGTGCAAAAGCTGCTGCCTCTGTGACCGCATTGAGGCACGTTCGCGTGTCTGCGAGTATATAGACGGCTCTTTCGCGTTCACTCCGAGGGAAACGGTCCGCTATTGCTTCTGTGCGCACAGACGCGATTCCCTTGTCTCTTGTGAACACAGGGAACTCTGTGCATCCAAATCTACAGGCTAAGGACGCGTCTGCATATGTTTTGGTGAACAATCGAGTGTGCGTGTTCTGACAGCTGCCTCTATGCAGACGTCTCCACAGAGCCACTTCTGAATGCCCCGCAGCCCAGGACTGAATGGATACACTAACAAGTGCACCGGTGTGAGCAACCACATATGCAGAAGGACGTCTTTCATCTCACAGAAGCGCGAACGTCTTGGCGTTCAAGCACATGGCAGAAACAAGGTGTGAACAGATGAGCTGCTGCTATTTTCTCCGTTCGGCATGCTTCGTTGTAGCTCTCTTGCCGGTCGCCGGCTTAGCGGCTTGCTTTGCGCGACTAGCTCTGGGGAGAGAAGGAGATAGCGCCGGAAACCTCGCCTTTTGCCTTCTTCGGCGCTGGAACCTGGTTGCTGCGCCTTCTCTTTGTCCATGTGCACACACACGATTCCTCAGCGAAAACCATGCAGAAACCTTTCCACGAGCACCCAGGGATGTGCACCCAGCACCACGTGCACGCACACGCAGCTAGAGAAAAGCACCTACCTTTTCACACACTGATGCCTAAGCAAACGCGTGGCCACACACACGCACACATCCGCAAGCGCGCCTACTCCCATCTATTGAGGGAAAGACGGACGAGCTCTTTGGTTGCTCTTCACAGGCTTGTCCCTGATCTATAGCTGAGGGCAAACACTTGTGTGCTTGTGGGAGAGCCTGTGTCTTTCCTGGAAGCGTTTGGGAGTTTTGCTCAGACGCGTGTTTCCTCAAGTTCAAGAATCAAGATCTAGGATACCTGCAGACAGGTGCCTGTTTGTGTGGAGACAGTCTGTTTGAAACTGTGTTCCTCAGCGCCCGCTCTTTCTCCCCGTCGCTCCACACGCCTGGGAGTCCCTTTCTTTCTCTCCACAAGCACGTGTGTTGACTTCGTCGCACATGTGCATCTGCACAAGCGTTGAGCTCAGCAGAGCGTGCCTCTTGACACTTGATGTGCGTTGGCTGTGTCTGCCTGCTCCAGTGAAGAGAGAAACGGGAAATCATCTTGGTAGAGGCAACAAAGCAAAAGCGAGGCAGGATTGACATCTGCTCAACAGAGACGGATTCCCTGCGCTGACACAGTTCACAGTTACACGAGAAGCAATCTGAGCGGTCCGTCGACCGGAGACGTGTTTCCCAAGAGGTCGTTTAGCGAGTGAACAGCAGTGTGCGCGACTTTCAGGAGTGTGCCTGGAAAGTGCCAGAATCACCAGGAGCATCTGTGCAAAAGCTGCTGCCTCTGTGACCGCATTGAGGCACGTTCGCGTGTCTGCGAGTATATAGACGGCTCTTTCGCGTTCACTCCGAGGGAAACGGTCCGCTATTGCTTCTGTGCGCACAGACGCGATTCCCTTGTCTCTTGCGAACACAGGGAACTCTGTGCATCCAAATCTACAGGCTAAGGACGCGTCTGCATATGTTTTGGTGAACAATCGAGTGTGCGTGTTCTGACAGCTGCCTCTATGCAGACGTCTCCACAGAGCCACTTCTGAATGCCCCGCAGCCCAGGACTGAATGGATACACTAACAAGTGCACCGGTGTGAGCAACCACATATGCAGAAGGACGTCTTTCATCTCACAGAAGCGCGAACGTCTTGGCGTTCAAGCACATGGCAGAAACAAGGTGTGAACAGATGAGCTGCTGCTATTTTCTCCGTTCGGCATGCTTCGTTGTAGCTCTCTTGCCGGTCGCCGGCTTAGCGGCTTGCTTTGCGCGACTAGCTCTGGGGAGAGAAGGAGATAGCGCCGGAAACCTCGCCTTTTGCCTTCTTCGGCGCTGGAACCTGGTTGCTGCGCCTTCTCTTTGTCCATGTGCACACACACGATTCCTCAGCGAAAACCATGCAGAAACCTTTCCACGAGCACCCAGGGATGTGCACCCAGCACCACGTGCACGCACACGCAGCTAGAGAAAAGCACCTACCTTTTCACACACTGATGCCTAAGCAAACGCGTGGCCACACACACGCACACATCCGCAAGCGCGCCTACTCCCATCTATTGAGGGAAAGACGGACGAGCTCTTTGGTTGCTCTTCACAGGCTTGTCCCTGATCTATAGCTGAGGGCAAACACTTGTGTGCTTGTGGGAGAGCCTGTGTCTTTCCTGGAAGCGTTTGGGAGTTTTGCTCAGACGCGTGTTTCCTCAAGTTCAAGAATCAAGATCTAGGATACCTGCAGACAGGTGCCTGTTTGTGTGGAGACAGTCTGTTTGAAACTGTGTTCCTCAGCGCCCGCTCTTTCTCCCCGTCGCTCCACACGCCTGGGAGTCCCTTTCTTTCTCTCCACAAGCACGTGTGTTGACTTCGTCGCACATGTGCATCTGCACAAGCGTTGAGCTCAGCAGAGCGTGTCTCTTGACACTTGATGTGCGTTGGCTGTGTCTGCCTGCTCCAGTGAAGAGAGAAACGGGAAATCATCTTGGTAGAGGCAACAAAGCAAAAGCGAGGCAGGATTGACATCTGCTCAACAGAGACGGATTCCCTGCGCTGACACAGTTCACAGTTACACGAGAAGCAATCTGAGCGGTCCGTCGACCGGAGACGTGTTTCCCAAGAGGTCGTTTAGCGAGTGAACAGCAGTGTGCGCGACTTTCAGGAGTGTGCCTGGAAAGTGCCAGAATCACCAGGAGCATCTGTGCAAAAGCTGCTGCCTCTGTGACCGCATTGAGGCACGTTCGCGTGTCTGCGAGTATATAGACGGCTCTTTCGCGTTCACTCCGAGGGAAACGGTCCGCTATTGCTTCTGTGCGCACAGACGCGATTCCCTTGTCTCTTGCGAACACAGGGAACTCTGTGCATCCAAATCTACAGGCTAAGGACGCGTCTGCATATGTTTTGGTGAACAATCGAGTGTGCGTGTTCTGACAGCTGCCTCTATGCAGACGTCTCCACAGAGCCACTTCTGAATGCCCCGCAGCCCAGGACTGAATGGATACACTAACAAGTGCACCGGTGTGAGCAACCACATATGCAGAAGGACGTCTTTCATCTCACAGAAGCGCGAACGTCTTGGCGTTCAAGCACATGGCAGAAACAAGGTGTGAACAGATGAGCTGCTGCTATTTTCTCCGTTCGGCATGCTTCGTTGTAGCTCTCTTGCCGGTCGCCGGCTTAGCGGCTTGCTTTGCGCGACTAGCTCTGGGGAGAGAAGGAGATAGCGCCGGAAACCTCGCCTTTTGCCTTCTTCGGCGCTGGAACCTGGTTGCTGCGCCTTCTCTTTGTCCATGTGCACACACACGATTCCTCAGCGAAAACCATGCAGAAACCTTTCCACGAGCACCCAGGGATGTGCACCCAGCACCACGTGCACGCACACGCAGCTAGAGAAAAGCACCTACCTTTTCACACACTGAAGCCTAAGCAAACGCGTGGCCACACACACGCACACATCCGCAAGCGCGCCTACTCCCATCTATTGAGGGAAAGACGGACGAGCTCTTTGGTTGCTCTTCACAGGCTTGTCCCTGATCTATAGCTGAGGGCAAACACTTGTGTGCTTGTGGGAGAGCCTGTGTCTTTCCTGGAAGCGTTTGGGAGTTTTGCTCAGACGCGTGTTTCCTCAAGTTCAAGAATCAAGATCTAGGATACCTGCAGACAGGTGCCTGTTTGTGTGGAGACAGTCTGTTTGAAACTGTGTTCCTCAGCGCCCGCTCTTTCTCCCCGTCGCTCCACACGCCTGGGAGTCCCTTTCTTTCTCTCCACAAGCACGTGTGTTGACTTCGTCGCACATGTGCATCTGCACAAGCGTTGAGCTCAGCAGAGCGTGTCTCTTGACACTTGATGTGCGTTGGCTGTGTCTGCCTGCTCCAGTGAAGAGAGAAACGGGAAATCATCTTGGTAGAGGCAACAAAGCAAAAGCGAGGCAGGATTGACATCTGCTCAACAGAGACGGATTCCCTGCGCTGACACAGTTCACAGTTACACGAGAAGCAATCTGAGCGGTCCGTCGACCGGAGACGTGTTTCCCAAGAGGTCGTTTAGCGAGTGAACAGCAGTGTGCGCGACTTTCAGGAGTGTGCCTGGAAAGTGCCAGAATCACCAGGAGCATCTGTGCAAAAGCTGCTGCCTCTGTGACCGCATTGAGGCACGTTCGCGTGTCTGCGAGTATATAGACGGCTCTTTCGCGTTCACTCCGAGGGAAACGGTCCGCTATTGCTTCTGTGCGCACAGACGCGATTCCCTTGTCTCTTGCGAACACAGGGAACTCTGTGCATCCAAATCTACAGGCTAAGGACGCGTCTGCATATGTTTTGGTGAACAATCGAGTGTGCGTGTTCTGACAGCTGCCTCTATGCAGACGTCTCCACAGAGCCACTTCTGAATGCCCCGCAGCCCAGGACTGAATGGATACACTAACAAGTGCACCGGTGTGAGCAACCACATATGCAGAAGGACGTCTTTCATCTCACAGAAGCGCGAACGTCTTGGCGTTCAAGCACATGGCAGAAACAAGGTGTGAACAGATGAGCTGCTGCTATTTTCTCCGTTCGGCATGCTTCGTTGTAGCTCTCTTGCCGGTCGCCGGCTTAGCGGCTTGCTTTGCGCGACTAGCTCTGGGGAGAGAAGGAGATAGCGCCGGAAACCTCGCCTTTTGCCTTCTTCGGCGCTGGAACCTGGTTGCTGCGCCTTCTCTTTGTCCATGTGCACACACACGATTCCTCAGCGAAAACCATGCAGAAACCTTTCCACGAGCACCCAGGGATGTGCACCCAGCACCACGTGCACGCACACGCAGCTAGAGAAAAGCACCTACCTTTTCACACACTGATGCCTAAGCAAACGCGTGGCCACACACACGCACACATCCGCAAGCGCGCCTACTCCCATCTATTGAGGGAAAGACGGACGAGCTCTTTGGTTGCTCTTCACAGGCTTGTCCCTGATCTATAGCTGAGGGCAAACACTTGTGTGCTTGTGGGAGAGCCTGTGTCTTTCCTGGAAGCGTTTGGGAGTTTTGCTCAGACGCGTGTTTCCTCAAGTTCAAGAATCAAGATCTAGGATACCTGCAGACAGGTGCCTGTTTGTGTGGAGACAGTCTGTTTGAAACTGTGTTCCTCAGCGCCCGCTCTTTCTCCCCGTCGCTCCACACGCCTGGGAGTCCCTTTCTTTCTCTCCACAAGCACGTGTGTTGACTTCGTCGCACATGTGCATCTGCACAAGCGTTGAGCTCAGCAGAGCGTGTCTCTTGACACTTGATGTGCGTTGGCTGTGTCTGCCTGCTCCAGTGAAGAGAGAAACGGGAAATCATCTTGGTAGAGGCAACAAAGCAAAAGCGAGGCAGGATTGACATCTGCTCAACAGAGACGGATTCCCTGCGCTGACACAGTTCACAGTTACACGAGAAGCAATCTGAGCGGTCCGTCGACCGGAGACGTGTTTCCCAAGAGGTCGTTTAGCGAGTGAACAGCAGTGTGCGCGACTTTCAGGAGTGTGCCTGGAAAGTGCCAGAATCACCAGGAGCATCTGTGCAAAAGCTGCTGCCTCTGTGACCGCATTGAGGCACGTTCGCGTGTCTGCGAGTATATAGACGGCTCTTTCGCGTTCACTCCGAGGGAAACGGTCCGCTATTGCTTCTGTGCGCACAGACGCGATTCCCTTGTCTCTTGCGAACACAGGGAACTCTGTGCATCCAAATCTACAGGCTAAGGACGCGTCTGCATATGTTTTGGTGAACAATCGAGTGTGCGTGTTCTGACAGCTGCCTCTATGCAGACGTCTCCACAGAGCCACTTCTGAATGCCCCGCAGCCCAGGACTGAATGGATACACTAACAAGTGCACCGGTGTGAGCAACCACATATGCAGAAGGACGTCTTTCATCTCACAGAAGCGCGAACGTCTTGGCGTTCAAGCACATGGCAGAAACAAGGTGTGAACAGATGAGCTGCTGCTATTTTCTCCGTTCGGCATGCTTCGTTGTAGCTCTCTTGCCGGTCGCCGGCTTAGCGGCTTGCTTTGCGCGACTAGCTCTGGGGAGAGAAGGAGATAGCGCCGGAAACCTCGCCTTTTGCCTTCTTCGGCGCTGGAACCTGGTTGCTGCGCCTTCTCTTTGTCCATGTGCACACACACGATTCCTCAGCGAAAACCATGCAGAAACCTTTCCACGAGCACCCAGGGATGTGCACCCAGCACCACGTGCACGCACACGCAGCTAGAGAAAAGCACCTACCTTTTCACACACTGATGCCTAAGCAAACGCGTGGCCACACACACGCACACATCCGCAAGCGCGCCTACTCCCATCTATTGAGGGAAAGACGGACGAGCTCTTTGGTTGCTCTTCACAGGCTTGTCCCTGATCTATAGCTGAGGGCAAACACTTGTGTGCTTGTGGGAGAGCCTGTGTCTTTCCTGGAAGCGTTTGGGAGTTTTGCTCAGACGCGTGTTTCCTCAAGTTCAAGAATCAAGATCTAGGATACCTGCAGACAGGTGCCTGTTTGTGTGGAGACAGTCTGTTTGAAACTGTGTTCCTCAGCGCCCGCTCTTTCTCCCCGTCGCTCCACACGCCTGGGAGTCCCTTTCTTTCTCTCCACAAGCACGTGTGTTGACTTCGTCGCACATGTGCATCTGCACAAGCGTTGAGCTCAGCAGAGCGTGCCTCTTGACACTTGATGTGCGTTGGCTGTGTCTGCCTGCTCCAGTGAAGAGAGAAACGGGAAATCATCTTGGTAGAGGCAACAAAGCAAAAGCGAGGCAGGATTGACATCTGCTCAACAGAGACGGATTCCCTGCGCTGACACAGTTCACAGTTACACGAGAAGCAATCTGAGCGGTCCGTCGACCGGAGACGTGTTTCCCAAGAGGTCGTTTAGCGAGTGAACAGCAGTGTGCGCGACTTTCAGGAGTGTGCCTGGAAAGTGCCAGAATCACCAGGAGCATCTGTGCAAAAGCTGCTGCCTCTGTGACCGCATTGAGGCACGTTCGCGTGTCTGCGAGTATATAGACGGCTCTTTCGCGTTCACTCCGAGGGAAACGGTCCGCTATTGCTTCTGTGCGCACAGACGCGATTCCCTTGTCTCTTGCGAACACAGGGAACTCTGTGCATCCAAATCTACAGGCTAAGGACGCGTCTGCATATGTTTTGGTGAACAATCGAGTGTGCGTGTTCTGACAGCTGCCTCTATGCAGACGTCTCCACAGAGCCACTTCTGAATGCCCCGCAGCCCAGGACTGAATGGATACACTAACAAGTGCACCGGTGTGAGCAACCACATATGCAGAAGGACGTCTTTCATCTCACAGAAGCGCGAACGTCTTGGCGTTCAAGCACATGGCAGAAACAAGGTGTGAACAGATGAGCTGCTGCTATTTTCTCCGTTCGGCATGCTTCGTTGTAGCTCTCTTGCCGGTCGCCGGCTTAGCGGCTTGCTTTGCGCGACTAGCTCTGGGGAGAGAAGGAGATAGCGCCGGAAACCTCGCCTTTTGCCTTCTTCGGCGCTGGAACCTGGTTGCTGCGCCTTCTCTTTGTCCATGTGCACACACACGATTCCTCAGCGAAAACCATGCAGAAACCTTTCCACGAGCACCCAGGGATGTGCACCCAGCACCACGTGCACGCACACGCAGCTAGAGAAAAGCACCTACCTTTTCACACACTGATGCCTAAGCAAACGCGTGGCCACACACACGCACACATCCGCAAGCGCGCCTACTCCCATCTATTGAGGGAAAGACGGACGAGCTCTTTGGTTGCTCTTCACAGGCTTGTCCCTGATCTATAGCTGAGGGCAAACACTTGTGTGCTTGTGGGAGAGCCTGTGTCTTTCCTGGAAGCGTTTGGGAGTTTTGCTCAGACGCGTGTTTCCTCAAGTTCAAGAATCAAGATCTAGGATACCTGCAGACAGGTGCCTGTTTGTGTGGAGACAGTCTGTTTGAAACTGTGTTCCTCAGCGCCCGCTCTTTCTCCCCGTCGCTCCACACGCCTGGGAGTCCCTTTCTTTCTCTCCACAAGCACGTGTGTTGACTTCGTCGCACATGTGCATCTGCACAAGCGTTGAGCTCAGCAGAGCGTGTCTCTTGACACTTGATGTGCGTTGGCTGTGTCTGCCTGCTCCAGTGAAGAGAGAAACGGGAAATCATCTTGGTAGAGGCAACAAAGCAAAAGCGAGGCAGGATTGACATCTGCTCAACAGAGACGGATTCCCTGCGCTGACACAGTTCACAGTTACACGAGAAGCAATCTGAGCGGTCCGTCGACCGGAGACGTGTTTCCCAAGAGGTCGTTTAGCGAGTGAACAGCAGTGTGCGCGACTTTCAGGAGTGTGCCTGGAAAGTGCCAGAATCACCAGGAGCATCTGTGCAAAAGCTGCTGCCTCTGTGACCGCATTGAGGCACGTTCGCGTGTCTGCGAGTATATAGACGGCTCTTTCGCGTTCACTCCGAGGGAAACGGTCCGCTATTGCTTCTGTGCGCACAGACGCGATTCCCTTGTCTCTTGCGAACACAGGGAACTCTGTGCATCCAAATCTACAGGCTAAGGACGCGTCTGCATATGTTTTGGTGAACAATCGAGTGTGCGTGTTCTGACAGCTGCCTCTATGCAGACGTCTCCACAGAGCCACTTCTGAATGCCCCGCAGCCCAGGACTGAATGGATACACTAACAAGTGCACCGGTGTGAGCAACCACATATGCAGAAGGACGTCTTTCATCTCACAGAAGCGCGAACGTCTTGGCGTTCAAGCACATGGCAGAAACAAGGTGTGAACAGATGAGCTGCTGCTATTTTCTCCGTTCGGCATGCTTCGTTGTAGCTCTCTTGCCGGTCGCCGGCTTAGCGGCTTGCTTTGCGCGACTAGCTCTGGGGAGAGAAGGAGATAGCGCCGGAAACCTCGCCTTTTGCCTTCTTCGGCGCTGGAACCTGGTTGCTGCGCCTTCTCTTTGTCCATGTGCACACACACGATTCCTCAGCGAAAACCATGCAGAAACCTTTCCACGAGCACCCAGGGATGTGCACCCAGCACCACGTGCACGCACACGCAGCTAGAGAAAAGCACCTACCTTTTCACACACTGAAGCCTAAGCAAACGCGTGGCCACACACACGCACACATCCGCAAGCGCGCCTACTCCCATCTATTGAGGGAAAGACGGACGAGCTCTTTGGTTGCTCTTCACAGGCTTGTCCCTGATCTATAGCTGAGGGCAAACACTTGTGTGCTTGTGGGAGAGCCTGTGTCTTTCCTGGAAGCGTTTGGGAGTTTTGCTCAGACGCGTGTTTCCTCAAGTTCAAGAATCAAGATCTAGGATACCTGCAGACAGGTGCCTGTTCGTGTGGAGACAGTCTGTTTGAAACTGTGTTCCTCAGCGCCCGCTCTTTCTCCCCGTCGCTCCACACGCCTGGGAGTCCCTTTCTTTCTCTCCACAAGCACGTGTGTTGACTTCGTCGCACATGTGCATCTGCACAAGCGTTGAGCTCAGCAGAGCGTGTCTCTTGACACTTGATGTGCGTTGGCTGTGTCTGCCTGCTCCAGTGAAGAGAGAAACGGGAAATCATCTTGGTAGAGGCAACAAAGCAAAAGCGAGGCAGGATTGACATCTGCTCAACAGAGACGGATTCCCTGCGCTGACACAGTTCACAGTTACACGAGAAGCAATCTGAGCGGTCCGTCGACCGGAGACGTGTTTCCCAAGAGGTCGTTTAGCGAGTGAACAGCAGTGTGCGCGACTTTCAGGAGTGTGCCTGGAAAGTGCCAGAATCACCAGGAGCATCTGTGCAAAAGCTGCTGCCTCTGTGACCGCATTGAGGCACGTTCGCGTGTCTGCGAGTATATAGACGGCTCTTTCGCGTTCACTCCGAGGGAAACGGTCCGCTATTGCTTCTGTGCGCACAGACGCGATTCCCTTGTCTCTTGCGAACACAGGGAACTCTGTGCATCCAAATCTACAGGCTAAGGACGCGTCTGCATATGTTTTGGTGAACAATCGAGTGTGCGTGTTCTGACAGCTGCCTCTATGCAGACGTCTCCACAGAGCCACTTCTGAATGCCCCGCAGCCCAGGACTGAATGGATACACTAACAAGTGCACCGGTGTGAGCAACCACATATGCAGAAGGACGTCTTTCATCTCACAGAAGCGCGAACGTCTTGGCGTTCAAGCACATGGCAGAAACAAGGTGTGAACAGATGAGCTGCTGCTATTTTCTCCGTTCGGCATGCTTCGTTGTAGCTCTCTTGCCGGTCGCCGGCTTAGCGGCTTGCTTTGCGCGACTAGCTCTGGGGAGAGAAGGAGATAGCGCCGGAAACCTCGCCTTTTGCCTTCTTCGGCGCTGGAACCTGGTTGCTGCGCCTTCTCTTTGTCCATGTGCACACACACGATTCCTCAGCGAAAACCATGCAGAAACCTTTCCACGAGCACCCAGGGATGTGCACCCAGCACCACGTGCACGCACACGCAGCTAGAGAAAAGCACCTACCTTTTCACACACTGATGCCTAAGCAAACGCGTGGCCACACACACGCACACATCCGCAAGCGCGCCTACTCCCATCTATTGAGGGAAAGACGGACGAGCTCTTTGGTTGCTCTTCACAGGCTTGTCCCTGATCTATAGCTGAGGGCAAACACTTGTGTGCTTGTGGGAGAGCCTGTGTCTTTCCTGGAAGCGTTTGGGAGTTTTGCTCAGACGCGTGTTTCCTCAAGTTCAAGAATCAAGATCTAGGATACCTGCAGACAGGTGCCTGTTTGTGTGGAGACAGTCTGTTTGAAACTGTGTTCCTCAGCGCCCGCTCTTTCTCCCCGTCGCTCCACACGCCTGGGAGTCCCTTTCTTTCTCTCCACAAGCACGTGTGTTGACTTCGTCGCACATGTGCATCTGCACAAGCGTTGAGCTCAGCAGAGCGTGTCTCTTGACACTTGATGTGCGTTGGCTGTGTCTGCCTGCTCCAGTGAAGAGAGAAACGGGAAATCATCTTGGTAGAGGCAACAAAGCAAAAGCGAGGCAGGATTGACATCTGCTCAACAGAGACGGATTCCCTGCGCTGACACAGTTCACAGTTACACGAGAAGCAATCTGAGCGGTCCGTCGACCGGAGACGTGTTTCCCAAGAGGTCGTTTAGCGAGTGAACAGCAGTGTGCGCGACTTTCAGGAGTGTGCCTGGAAAGTGCCAGAATCACCAGGAGCATCTGTGCAAAAGCTGCTGCCTCTGTGACCGCATTGAGGCACGTTCGCGTGTCTGCGAGTATATAGACGGCTCTTTCGCGTTCACTCCGAGGGAAACGGTCCGCTATTGCTTCTGTGCGCACAGACGCGATTCCCTTGTCTCTTGCGAACACAGGGAACTCTGTGCATCCAAATCTACAGGCTAAGGACGCGTCTGCATATGTTTTGGTGAACAATCGAGTGTGCGTGTTCTGACAGCTGCCTCTATGCAGACGTCTCCACAGAGCCACTTCTGAATGCCCCGCAGCCCAGGACTGAATGGATACACTAACAAGTGCACCGGTGTGAGCAACCACATATGCAGAAGGACGTCTTTCATCTCACAGAAGCGCGAACGTCTTGGCGTTCAAGCACATGGCAGAAACAAGGTGTGAACAGATGAGCTGCTGCTATTTTCTCCGTTCGGCATGCTTCGTTGTAGCTCTCTTGCCGGTCGCCGGCTTAGCGGCTTGCTTTGCGCGACTAGCTCTGGGGAGAGAAGGAGATAGCGCCGGAAACCTCGCCTTTTGCCTTCTTCGGCGCTGGAACCTGGTTGCTGCGCCTTCTCTTTGTCCATGTGCACACACACGATTCCTCAGCGAAAACCATGCAGAAACCTTTCCACGAGCACCCAGGGATGTGCACCCAGCACCACGTGCACGCACACGCAGCTAGAGAAAAGCACCTACCTTTTCACACACTGATGCCTAAGCAAACGCGTGGCCACACACACGCACACATCCGCAAGCGCGCCTACTCCCATCTATTGAGGGAAAGACGGACGAGCTCTTTGGTTGCTCTTCACAGGCTTGTCCCTGATCTATAGCTGAGGGCAAACACTTGTGTGCTTGTGGGAGAGCCTGTGTCTTTCCTGGAAGCGTTTGGGAGTTTTGCTCAGACGCGTGTTTCCTCAAGTTCAAGAATCAAGATCTAGGATACCTGCAGACAGGTGCCTGTTTGTGTGGAGACAGTCTGTTTGAAACTGTGTTCCTCAGCGCCCGCTCTTTCTCCCCGTCGCTCCACACGCCTGGGAGTCCCTTTCTTTCTCTCCACAAGCACGTGTGTTGACTTCGTCGCACATGTGCATCTGCACAAGCGTTGAGCTCAGCAGAGCGTGTCTCTTGACACTTGATGTGCGTTGGCTGTGTCTGCCTGCTCCAGTGAAGAGAGAAACGGGAAATCATCTTGGTAGAGGCAACAAAGCAAAAGCGAGGCAGGATTGACATCTGCTCAACAGAGACGGATTCCCTGCGCTGACACAGTTCACAGTTACACGAGAAGCAATCTGAGCGGTCCGTCGACCGGAGACGTGTTTCCCAAGAGGTCGTTTAGCGAGTGAACAGCAGTGTGCGCGACTTTCAGGAGTGTGCCTGGAAAGTGCCAGAATCACCAGGAGCATCTGTGCAAAAGCTGCTGCCTCTGTGACCGCATTGAGGCACGTTCGCGTGTCTGCGAGTATATAGACGGCTCTTTCGCGTTCACTCCGAGGGAAACGGTCCGCTATTGCTTCTGTGCGCACAGACGCGATTCCCTTGTCTCTTGCGAACACAGGGAACTCTGTGCATCCAAATCTACAGGCTAAGGACGCGTCTGCATATGTTTTGGTGAACAATCGAGTGTGCGTGTTCTGACAGCTGCCTCTATGCAGACGTCTCCACAGAGCCACTTCTGAATGCCCCGCAGCCCAGGACTGAATGGATACACTAACAAGTGCACCGGTGTGAGCAACCACATATGCAGAAGGACGTCTTTCATCTCACAGAAGCGCGAACGTCTTGGCGTTCAAGCACATGGCAGAAACAAGGTGTGAACAGATGAGCTGCTGCTATTTTCTCCGTTCGGCATGCTTCGTTGTAGCTCTCTTGCCGGTCGCCGGCTTAGCGGCTTGCTTTGCGCGACTAGCTCTGGGGAGAGAAGGAGATAGCGCCGGAAACCTCGCCTTTTGCCTTCTTCGGCGCTGGAACCTGGTTGCTGCGCCTTCTCTTTGTCCATGTGCACACACACGATTCCTCAGCGAAAACCATGCAGAAACCTTTCCACGAGCACCCAGGGATGTGCACCCAGCACCACGTGCACGCACACGCAGCTAGAGAAAAGCACCTACCTTTTCACACACTGATGCCTAAGCAAACGCGTGGCCACACACACGCACACATCCGCAAGCGCGCCTACTCCCATCTATTGAGGGAAAGACGGACGAGCTCTTTGGTTGCTCTTCACAGGCTTGTCCCTGATCTATAGCTGAGGGCAAACACTTGTGTGCTTGTGGGAGAGCCTGTGTCTTTCCTGGAAGCGTTTGGGAGTTTTGCTCAGACGCGTGTTTCCTCAAGTTCAAGAATCAAGATCTAGGATACCTGCAGACAGGTGCCTGTTTGTGTGGAGACAGTCTGTTTGAAACTGTGTTCCTCAGCGCCCGCTCTTTCTCCCCGTCGCTCCACACGCCTGGGAGTCCCTTTCTTTCTCTCCACAAGCACGTGTGTTGACTTCGTCGCACATGTGCATCTGCACAAGCGTTGAGCTCAGCAGAGCGTGTCTCTTGACACTTGATGTGCGTTGGCTGTGTCTGCCTGCTCCAGTGAAGAGAGAAACGGGAAATCATCTTGGTAGAGGCAACAAAGCAAAAGCGAGGCAGGATTGACATCTGCTCAACAGAGACGGATTCCCTGCGCTGACACAGTTCACAGTTACACGAGAAGCAATCTGAGCGGTCCGTCGACCGGAGACGTGTTTCCCAAGAGGTCGTTTAGCGAGTGAACAGCAGTGTGCGCGACTTTCAGGAGTGTGCCTGGAAAGTGCCAGAATCACCAGGAGCATCTGTGCAAAAGCTGCTGCCTCTGTGACCGCATTGAGGCACGTTCGCGTGTCTGCGAGTATATAGACGGCTCTTTCGCGTTCACTCCGAGGGAAACGGTCCGCTATTGCTTCTGTGCGCACAGACGCGATTCCCTTGTCTCTTGCGAACACAGGGAACTCTGTGCATCCAAATCTACAGGCTAAGGACGCGTCTGCATATGTTTTGGTGAACAATCGAGTGTGCGTGTTCTGACAGCTGCCTCTATGCAGACGTCTCCACAGAGCCACTTCTGAATGCCCCGCAGCCCAGGACTGAATGGATACACTAACAAGTGCACCGGTGTGAGCAACCACATATGCAGAAGGACGTCTTTCATCTCACAGAAGCGCGAACGTCTTGGCGTTCAAGCACATGGCAGAAACAAGGTGTGAACAGATGAGCTGCTGCTATTTTCTCCGTTCGGCATGCTTCGTTGTAGCTCTCTTGCCGGTCGCCGGCTTAGCGGCTTGCTTTGCGCGACTAGCTCTGGGGAGAGAAGGAGATAGCGCCGGAAACCTCGCCTTTTGCCTTCTTCGGCGCTGGAACCTGGTTGCTGCGCCTTCTCTTTGTCCATGTGCACACACACGATTCCTCAGCGAAAACCATGCAGAAACCTTTCCACGAGCACCCAGGGATGTGCACCCAGCACCACGTGCACGCACACGCAGCTAGAGAAAAGCACCTACCTTTTCACACACTGATGCCTAAGCAAACGCGTGGCCACACACACGCACACATCCGCAAGCGCGCCTACTCCCATCTATTGAGGGAAAGACGGACGAGCTCTTTGGTTGCTCTTCACAGGCTTGTCCCTGATCTATAGCTGAGGGCAAACACTTGTGTGCTTGTGGGAGAGCCTGTGTCTTTCCTGGAAGCGTTTGGGAGTTTTGCTCAGACGCGTGTTTCCTCAAGTTCAAGAATCAAGATCTAGGATACCTGCAGACAGGTGCCTGTTCGTGTGGAGACAGTCTGTTTGAAACTGTGTTCCTCAGCGCCCGCTCTTTCTCCCCGTCGCTCCACACGCCTGGGAGTCCCTTTCTTTCTCTCCACAAGCACGTGTGTTGACTTCGTCGCACATGTGCATCTGCACAAGCGTTGAGCTCAGCAGAGCGTGTCTCTTGACACTTGATGTGCGTTGGCTGTGTCTGCCTGCTCCAGTGAAGAGAGAAACGGGAAATCATCTTGGTAGAGGCAACAAAGCAAAAGCGAGGCAGGATTGACATCTGCTCAACAGAGACGGATTCCCTGCGCTGACACAGTTCACAGTTACACGAGAAGCAATCTGAGCGGTCCGTCGACCGGAGACGTGTTTCCCAAGAGGTCGTTTAGCGAGTGAACAGCAGTGTGCGCGACTTTCAGGAGTGTGCCTGGAAAGTGCCAGAATCACCAGGAGCATCCGTGCAAAAGCTGCTGCCTCTGTGACCGCATTGAGGCACGTTCGCGTGTCTGCGAGTATATAGACGGCTCTTTCGCGTTCACTCCGAGGGAAACGGTCCGCTATTGCTTCTGTGCGCACAGACGCGATTCCCTTGTCTCTTGCGAACACAGGGAACTCTGTGCATCCAAATCTACAGGCTAAGGACGCGTCTGCATATGTTTTGGTGAACAATCGAGTGTGCGTGTTCTGACAGCTGCCTCTATGCAGACGTCTCCACAGAGCCACTTCTGAATGCCCCGCAGCCCAGGACTGAATGGATACACTAACAAGTGCACCGGTGTGAGCAACCACATATGCAGAAGGACGTCTTTCATCTCACAGAAGCGCGAACGTCTTGGCGTTCAAGCACATGGCAGAAACAAGGTGTGAACAGATGAGCTGCTGCTATTTTCTCCGTTCGGCATGCTTCGTTGTAGCTCTCTTGCCGGTCGCCGGCTTAGCGGCTTGCTTTGCGCGACTAGCTCTGGGGAGAGAAGGAGATAGCGCCGGAAACCTCGCCTTTTGCCTTCTTCGGCGCTGGAACCTGGTTGCTGCGCCTTCTCTTTGTCCATGTGCACACACACGATTCCTCAGCGAAAACCATGCAGAAACCTTTCCACGAGCACCCAGGGATGTGCACCCAGCACCACGTGCACGCACACGCAGCTAGAGAAAAGCACCTACCTTTTCACACACTGATGCCTAAGCAAACGCGTGGCCACACACACGCACACATCCGCAAGCGCGCCTACTCCCATCTATTGAGGGAAAGACGGACGAGCTCTTTGGTTGCTCTTCACAGGCTTGTCCCTGATCTATAGCTGAGGGCAAACACTTGTGTGCTTGTGGGAGAGCCTGTGTCTTTCCTGGAAGCGTTTGGGAGTTTTGCTCAGACGCGTGTTTCCTCAAGTTCAAGAATCAAGATCTAGGATACCTGCAGACAGGTGCCTGTTTGTGTGGAGACAGTCTGTTTGAAACTGTGTTCCTCAGCGCCCGCTCTTTCTCCCCGTCGCTCCACACGCCTGGGAGTCCCTTTCTTTCTCTCCACAAGCACGTGTGTTGACTTCGTCGCACATGTGCATCTGCACAAGCGTTGAGCTCAGCAGAGCGTGTCTCTTGACACTTGATGTGCGTTGGCTGTGTCTGCCTGCTCCAGTGAAGAGAGAAACGGGAAATCATCTTGGTAGAGGCAACAAAGCAAAAGCGAGGCAGGATTGACATCTGCTCAACAGAGACGGATTCCCTGCGCTGACACAGTTCACAGTTACACGAGAAGCAATCTGAGCGGTCCGTCGACCGGAGACGTGTTTCCCAAGAGGTCGTTTAGCGAGTGAACAGCAGTGTGCGCGACTTTCAGGAGTGTGCCTGGAAAGTGCCAGAATCACCAGGAGCATCTGTGCAAAAGCTGCTGCCTCTGTGACCGCATTGAGGCACGTTCGCGTGTCTGCGAGTATATAGACGGCTCTTTCGCGTTCACTCCGAGGGAAACGGTCCGCTATTGCTTCTGTGCGCACAGACGCGATTCCCTTGTCTCTTGCGAACACAGGGAACTCTGTGCATCCAAATCTACAGGCTAAGGACGCGTCTGCATATGTTTTGGTGAACAATCGAGTGTGCGTGTTCTGACAGCTGCCTCTATGCAGACGTCTCCACAGAGCCACTTCTGAATGCCCCGCAGCCCAGGACTGAATGGATACACTAACAAGTGCACCGGTGTGAGCAACCACATATGCAGAAGGACGTCTTTCATCTCACAGAAGCGCGAACGTCTTGGCGTTCAAGCACATGGCAGAAACAAGGTGTGAACAGATGAGCTGCTGCTATTTTCTCCGTTCGGCATGCTTCGTTGTAGCTCTCTTGCCGGTCGCCGGCTTAGCGGCTTGCTTTGCGCGACTAGCTCTGGGGAGAGAAGGAGATAGCGCCGGAAACCTCGCCTTTTGCCTTCTTCGGCGCTGGAACCTGGTTGCTGCGCCTTCTCTTTGTCCATGTGCACACACACGATTCCTCAGCGAAAACCATGCAGAAACCTTTCCACGAGCACCCAGGGATGTGCACCCAGCACCACGTGCACGCACACGCAGCTAGAGAAAAGCACCTACCTTTTCACACACTGATGCCTAAGCAAACGCGTGGCCACACACACGCACACATCCGCAAGCGCGCCTACTCCCATCTATTGAGGGAAAGACGGACGAGCTCTTTGGTTGCTCTTCACAGGCTTGTCCCTGATCTATAGCTGAGGGCAAACACTTGTGTGCTTGTGGGAGAGCCTGTGTCTTTCCTGGAAGCGTTTGGGAGTTTTGCTCAGACGCGTGTTTCCTCAAGTTCAAGAATCAAGATCTAGGATACCTGCAGACAGGTGCCTGTTTGTGTGGAGACAGTCTGTTTGAAACTGTGTTCCTCAGCGCCCGCTCTTTCTCCCCGTCGCTCCACACGCCTGGGAGTCCCTTTCTTTCTCTCCACAAGCACGTGTGTTGACTTCGTCGCACATGTGCATCTGCACAAGCGTTGAGCTCAGCAGAGCGTGTCTCTTGACACTTGATGTGCGTTGGCTGTGTCTGCCTGCTCCAGTGAAGAGAGAAACGGGAAATCATCTTGGTAGAGGCAACAAAGCAAAAGCGAGGCAGGATTGACATCTGCTCAACAGAGACGGATTCCCTGCGCTGACACAGTTCACAGTTACACGAGAAGCAATCTGAGCGGTCCGTCGACCGGAGACGTGTTTCCCAAGAGGTCGTTTAGCGAGTGAACAGCAGTGTGCGCGACTTTCAGGAGTGTGCCTGGAAAGTGCCAGAATCACCAGGAGCATCTGTGCAAAAGCTGCTGCCTCTGTGACCGCATTGAGGCACGTTCGCGTGTCTGCGAGTATATAGACGGCTCTTTCGCGTTCACTCCGAGGGAAACGGTCCGCTATTGCTTCTGTGCGCACAGACGCGATTCCCTTGTCTCTTGCGAACACAGGGAACTCTGTGCATCCAAATCTACAGGCTAAGGACGCGTCTGCATATGTTTTGGTGAACAATCGAGTGTGCGTGTTCTGACAGCTGCCTCTATGCAGACGTCTCCACAGAGCCACTTCTGAATGCCCCGCAGCCCAGGACTGAATGGATACACTAACAAGTGCACCGGTGTGAGCAACCACATATGCAGAAGGACGTCTTTCATCTCACAGAAGCGCGAACGTCTTGGCGTTCAAGCACATGGCAGAAACAAGGTGTGAACAGATGAGCTGCTGCTATTTTCTCCGTTCGGCATGCTTCGTTGTAGCTCTCTTGCCGGTCGCCGGCTTAGCGGCTTGCTTTGCGCGACTAGCTCTGGGGAGAGAAGGAGATAGCGCCGGAAACCTCGCCTTTTGCCTTCTTCGGCGCTGGAACCTGGTTGCTGCGCCTTCTCTTTGTCCATGTGCACACACACGATTCCTCAGCGAAAACCATGCAGAAACCTTTCCACGAGCACCCAGGGATGTGCACCCAGCACCACGTGCACGCACACGCAGCTAGAGAAAAGCACCTACCTTTTCACACACTGATGCCTAAGCAAACGCGTGGCCACACACACGCACACATCCGCAAGCGCGCCTACTCCCATCTATTGAGGGAAAGACGGACGAGCTCTTTGGTTGCTCTTCACAGGCTTGTCCCTGATCTATAGCTGAGGGCAAACACTTGTGTGCTTGTGGGAGAGCCTGTGTCTTTCCTGGAAGCGTTTGGGAGTTTTGCTCAGACGCGTGTTTCCTCAAGTTCAAGAATCAAGATCTAGGATACCTGCAGACAGGTGCCTGTTTGTGTGGAGACAGTCTGTTTGAAACTGTGTTCCTCAGCGCCCGCTCTTTCTCCCCGTCGCTCCACACGCCTGGGAGTCCCTTTCTTTCTCTCCACAAGCACGTGTGTTGACTTCGTCGCACATGTGCATCTGCACAAGCGTTGAGCTCAGCAGAGCGTGTCTCTTGACACTTGATGTGCGTTGGCTGTGTCTGCCTGCTCCAGTGAAGAGAGAAACGGGAAATCATCTTGGTAGAGGCAACAAAGCAAAAGCGAGGCAGGATTGACATCTGCTCAACAGAGACGGATTCCCTGCGCTGACACAGTTCACAGTTACACGAGAAGCAATCTGAGCGGTCCGTCGACCGGAGACGTGTTTCCCAAGAGGTCGTTTAGCGAGTGAACAGCAGTGTGCGCGACTTTCAGGAGTGTGCCTGGAAAGTGCCAGAATCACCAGGAGCATCTGTGCAAAAGCTGCTGCCTCTGTGACCGCATTGAGGCACGTTCGCGTGTCTGCGAGTATATAGACGGCTCTTTCGCGTTCACTCCGAGGGAAACGGTCCGCTATTGCTTCTGTGCGCACAGACGCGATTCCCTTGTCTCTTGCGAACACAGGGAACTCTGTGCATCCAAATCTACAGGCTAAGGACGCGTCTGCATATGTTTTGGTGAACAATCGAGTGTGCGTGTTCTGACAGCTGCCTCTATGCAGACGTCTCCACAGAGCCACTTCTGAATGCCCCGCAGCCCAGGACTGAATGGATACACTAACAAGTGCACCGGTGTGAGCAACCACATATGCAGAAGGACGTCTTTCATCTCACAGAAGCGCGAACGTCTTGGCGTTCAAGCACATGGCAGAAACAAGGTGTGAACAGATGAGCTGCTGCTATTTTCTCCGTTCGGCATGCTTCGTTGTAGCTCTCTTGCCGGTCGCCGGCTTAGCGGCTTGCTTTGCGCGACTAGCTCTGGGGAGAGAAGGAGATAGCGCCGGAAACCTCGCCTTTTGCCTTCTTCGGCGCTGGAACCTGGTTGCTGCGCCTTCTCTTTGTCCATGTGCACACACACGATTCCTCAGCGAAAACCATGCAGAAACCTTTCCACGAGCACCCAGGGATGTGCACCCAGCACCACGTGCACGCACACGCAGCTAGAGAAAAGCACCTACCTTTTCACACACTGATGCCTAAGCAAACGCGTGGCCACACACACGCACACATCCGCAAGCGCGCCTACTCCCATCTATTGAGGGAAAGACGGACGAGCTCTTTGGTTGCTCTTCACAGGCTTGTCCCTGATCTATAGCTGAGGGCAAACACTTGTGTGCTTGTGGGAGAGCCTGTGTCTTTCCTGGAAGCGTTTGGGAGTTTTGCTCAGACGCGTGTTTCCTCAAGTTCAAGAATCAAGATCTAGGATACCTGCAGACAGGTGCCTGTTTGTGTGGAGACAGTCTGTTTGAAACTGTGTTCCTCAGCGCCCGCTCTTTCTCCCCGTCGCTCCACACGCCTGGGAGTCCCTTTCTTTCTCTCCACAAGCACGTGTGTTGACTTCGTCGCACATGTGCATCTGCACAAGCGTTGAGCTCAGCAGAGCGTGTCTCTTGACACTTGATGTGCGTTGGCTGTGTCTGCCTGCTCCAGTGAAGAGAGAAACGGGAAATCATCTTGGTAGAGGCAACAAAGCAAAAGCGAGGCAGGATTGACATCTGCTCAACAGAGACGGATTCCCTGCGCTGACACAGTTCACAGTTACACGAGAAGCAATCTGAGCGGTCCGTCGACCGGAGACGTGTTTCCCAAGAGGTCGTTTAGCGAGTGAACAGCAGTGTGCGCGACTTTCAGGAGTGTGCCTGGAAAGTGCCAGAATCACCAGGAGCATCTGTGCAAAAGCTGCTGCCTCTGTGACCGCATTGAGGCACGTTCGCGTGTCTGCGAGTATATAGACGGCTCTTTCGCGTTCACTCCGAGGGAAACGGTCCCCTATTGCTTCTGTGCGCACAGACGCGATTCCCTTGTCTCTTGCGAACACAGGGAACTCTGTGCATCCAAATCTACAGGCTAAGGACGCGTCTGCATATGTTTTGGTGAACAATCGAGTGTGCGTGTTCTGACAGCTGCCTCTATGCAGACGTCTCCACAGAGCCACTTCTGAATGCCCCGCAGCCCAGGACTGAATGGATACACTAACAAGTGCACCGGTGTGAGCAACCACATATGCAGAAGGACGTCTTTCATCTCACAGAAGCGCGAACGTCTTGGCGTTCAAGCACATGGCAGAAACAAGGTGTGAACAGATGAGCTGCTGCTATTTTCTCCGTTCGGCATGCTTCGTTGTAGCTCTCTTGCCGGTCGCCGGCTTAGCGGCTTGCTTTGCGCGACTAGCTCTGGGGAGAGAAGGAGATAGCGCCGGAAACCTCGCCTTTTGCCTTCTTCGGCGCTGGAACCTGGTTGCTGCGCCTTCTCTTTGTCCATGTGCACACACACGATTCCTCAGCGAAAACCATGCAGAAACCTTTCCACGAGCACCCAGGGATGTGCACCCAGCACCACGTGCACGCACACGCAGCTAGAGAAAAGCACCTACCTTTTCACACACTGATGCCTAAGCAAACGCGTGGCCACACACACGCACACATCCGCAAGCGCGCCTACTCCCATCTATTGAGAGAAAGACGGACGAGCTCTTTGGTTGCTCTTCACAGGCTTGTCCCTGATCTATAGCTGAGGGCAAACACTTGTGTGCTTGTGGGAGAGCCTGTGTCTTTCCTGGAAGCGTTTGGGAGTTTTGCTCAGACGCGTGTTTCCTCAAGTTCAAGAATCAAGATCTAGGATACCTGCAGACAGGTGCCTGTTTGTGTGGAGACAGTCTGTTTGAAACTGTGTTCCTCAGCGCCCGCTCTTTCTCCCCGTCGCTCCACACGCCTGGGAGTCCCTTTCTTTCTCTCCACAAGCACGTGTGTTGACTTCGTCGCACATGTGCATCTGCACAAGCGTTGAGCTCAGCAGAGCGTGTCTCTTGACACTTGATGTGCGTTGGCTGTGTCTGCCTGCTCCAGTGAAGAGAGAAACGGGAAATCATCTTGGTAGAGGCAACAAAGCAAAAGCGAGGCAGGATTGACATCTGCTCAACAGAGACGGATTCCCTGCGCTGACACAGTTCACAGTTACACGAGAAGCAATCTGAGCGGTCCGTCGACCGGAGACGTGTTTCCCAAGAGGTCGTTTAGCGAGTGAACAGCAGTGTGCGCGACTTTCAGGAGTGTGCCTGGAAAGTGCCAGAATCACCAGGAGCATCTGTGCAAAAGCTGCTGCCTCTGTGACCGCATTGAGGCACGTTCGCGTGTCTGCGAGTATATAGACGGCTCTTTCGCGTTCACTCCGAGGGAAACGGTCCGCTATTGCTTCTGTGCGCACAGACGCGATTCCCTTGTCTCTTGCGAACACAGGGAACTCTGTGCATCCAAATCTACAGGCTAAGGACGCGTCTGCATATGTTTTGGTGAACAATCGAGTGTGCGTGTTCTGACAGCTGCCTCTATGCAGACGTCTCCACAGAGCCACTTCTGAATGCCCCGCAGCCCAGGACTGAATGGATACACTAACAAGTGCACCGGTGTGAGCAACCACATATGCAGAAGGACGTCTTTCATCTCACAGAAGCGCGAACGTCTTGGCGTTCAAGCACATGGCAGAAACAAGGTGTGAACAGATGAGCTGCTGCTATTTTCTCCGTTCGGCATGCTTCGTTGTAGCTCTCTTGCCGGTCGCCGGCTTAGCGGCTTGCTTTGCGCGACTAGCTCTGGGGAGAGAAGGAGATAGCGCCGGAAACCTCGCCTTTTGCCTTCTTCGGCGCTGGAACCTGGTTGCTGCGCCTTCTCTTTGTCCATGTGCACACACACGATTCCTCAGCGAAAACCATGCAGAAACCTTTCCACGAGCACCCAGGGATGTGCACCCAGCACCACGTGCACGCACACGCAGCTAGAGAAAAGCACCTACCTTTTCACACACTGATGCCTAAGCAAACGCGTGGCCACACACACGCACACATCCGCAAGCGCGCCTACTCCCATCTATTGAGGGAAAGACGGACGAGCTCTTTGGTTGCTCTTCACAGGCTTGTCCCTGATCTATAGCTGAGGGCAAACACTTGTGTGCTTGTGGGAGAGCCTGTGTCTTTCCTGGAAGCGTTTGGGAGTTTTGCTCAGACGCGTGTTTCCTCAAGTTCAAGAATCAAGATCTAGGATACCTGCAGACAGGTGCCTGTTTGTGTGGAGACAGTCTGTTTGAAACTGTGTTCCTCAGCGCCCGCTCTTTCTCCCCGTCGCTCCACACGCCTGGGAGTCCCTTTCTTTCTCTCCACAAGCACGTGTGTTGACTTCGTCGCACATGTGCATCTGCACAAGCGTTGAGCTCAGCAGAGCGTGTCTCTTGACACTTGATGTGCGTTGGCTGTGTCTGCCTGCTCCAGTGAAGAGAGAAACGGGAAATCATCTTGGTAGAGGCAACAAAGCAAAAGCGAGGCAGGATTGACATCTGCTCAACAGAGACGGATTCCCTGCGCTGACACAGTTCACAGTTACACGAGAAGCAATCTGAGCGGTCCGTCGACCGGAGACGTGTTTCCCAAGAGGTCGTTTAGCGAGTGAACAGCAGTGTGCGCGACTTTCAGGAGTGTGCCTGGAAAGTGCCAGAATCACCAGGAGCATCTGTGCAAAAGCTGCTGCCTCTGTGACCGCATTGAGGCACGTTCGCGTGTCTGCGAGTATATAGACGGCTCTTTCGCGTTCACTCCGAGGGAAACGGTCCGCTATTGCTTCTGTGCGCACAGACGCGATTCCCTTGTCTCTTGCGAACACAGGGAACTCTGTGCATCCAAATCTACAGGCTAAGGACGCGTCTGCATATGTTTTGGTGAACAATCGAGTGTGCGTGTTCTGACAGCTGCCTCTATGCAGACGTCTCCACAGAGCCACTTCTGAATGCCCCGCAGCCCAGGACTGAATGGATACACTAACAAGTGCACCGGTGTGAGCAACCACATATGCAGAAGGACGTCTTTCATCTCACAGAAGCGCGAACGTCTTGGCGTTCAAGCACATGGCAGAAACAAGGTGTGAACAGATGAGCTGCTGCTATTTTCTCCGTTCGGCATGCTTCGTTGTAGCTCTCTTGCCGGTCGCCGGCTTAGCGGCTTGCTTTGCGCGACTAGCTCTGGGGAGAGAAGGAGATAGCGCCGGAAACCTCGCCTTTTGCCTTCTTCGGCGCTGGAACCTGGTTGCTGCGCCTTCTCTTTGTCCATGTGCACACACACGATTCCTCAGCGAAAACCATGCAGAAACCTTTCCACGAGCACCCAGGGATGTGCACCCAGCACCACGTGCACGCACACGCAGCTAGAGAAAAGCACCTACCTTTTCACACACTGATGCCTAAGCAAACGCGTGGCCACACACACGCACACATCCGCAAGCGCGCCTACTCCCATCTATTGAGGGAAAGACGGACGAGCTCTTTGGTTGCTCTTCACAGGCTTGTCCCTGATCTATAGCTGAGGGCAAACACTTGTGTGCTTGTGGGAGAGCCTGTGTCTTTCCTGGAAGCGTTTGGGAGTTTTGCTCAGACGCGTGTTTCCTCAAGTTCAAGAATCAAGATCTAGGATACCTGCAGACAGGTGCCTGTTTGTGTGGAGACAGTCTGTTTGAAACTGTGTTCCTCAGCGCCCGCTCTTTCTCCCCGTCGCTCCACACGCCTGGGAGTCCCTTTCTTTCTCTCCACAAGCACGTGTGTTGACTTCGTCGCACATGTGCATCTGCACAAGCGTTGAGCTCAGCAGAGCGTGTCTCTTGACACTTGATGTGCGTTGGCTGTGTCTGCCTGCTCCAGTGAAGAGAGAAACGGGAAATCATCTTGGTAGAGGCAACAAAGCAAAAGCGAGGCAGGATTGACATCTGCTCAACAGAGACGGATTCCCTGCGCTGACACAGTTCACAGTTACACGAGAAGCAATCTGAGCGGTCCGTCGACCGGAGACGTGTTTCCCAAGAGGTCGTTTAGCGAGTGAACAGCAGTGTGCGCGACTTTCAGGAGTGTGCCTGGAAAGTGCCAGAATCACCAGGAGCATCTGTGCAAAAGCTGCTGCCTCTGTGACCGCATTGAGGCACGTTCGCGTGTCTGCGAGTATATAGACGGCTCTTTCGCGTTCACTCCGAGGGAAACGGTCCGCTATTGCTTCTGTGCGCACAGACGCGATTCCCTTGTCTCTTGCGAACACAGGGAACTCTGTGCATCCAAATCTACAGGCTAAGGACGCGTCTGCATATGTTTTGGTGAACAATCGAGTGTGCGTGTTCTGACAGCTGCCTCTATGCAGACGTCTCCACAGAGCCACTTCTGAATGCCCCGCAGCCCAGGACTGAATGGATACACTAACAAGTGCACCGGTGTGAGCAACCACATATGCAGAAGGACGTCTTTCATCTCACAGAAGCGCGAACGTCTTGGCGTTCAAGCACATGGCAGAAACAAGGTGTGAACAGATGAGCTGCTGCTATTTTCTCCGTTCGGCATGCTTCGTTGTAGCTCTCTTGCCGGTCGCCGGCTTAGCGGCTTGCTTTGCGCGACTAGCTCTGGGGAGAGAAGGAGATAGCGCCGGAAACCTCGCCTTTTGCCTTCTTCGGCGCTGGAACCTGGTTGCTGCGCCTTCT